>NW_017305884.1:388746-408421 GCF_001594115.1 Trachymyrmex septentrionalis
GTAATGAGCCACCGCGATCAGTAAGTATATGACTAATTATTTTTCTACGGCCTGTCGCGCGGGTCATCACCAACAATATAATTGTATTTTCTATTTTATGTAAACTATTAAAATAATAACCCAAATACCAGAAGCGCCATTTAACGGTTAAGATATTAAACTAATACATAAACGTATCCTTTTAAATAAATTTATCTCAGAAATATGATTGCGCGCCGTTACTATCGGATTGTCAAAACATAATTCGTCTGAAATATTTAATAATTCCCACAAAAATTTAATTACATACATTTCAAAACTTGTAAAGAGCTTATTGCAAAAAATATAGTCAACTCTTCTATAACACGATTGATTCGTATTGTATCAAAACCGTGCTAAGGGAAATTTAAAAGCAAAGAAAAACCTGAGAGGACATAAGGGTCTTTTTCGCTGTAACCGCAAAATGCCCATGCGCACTATTGCTCTCTGAAGAAGTGGATGTAAACCATATAATAATTTTTTTGCTCTGCTCTTGATGGAAATAAATCGCTGAAATAACTAAAATCTATTAAATAAATAGATTTAATAATTTTAGCGATTTATCCATCAGGAGCATTACGAAAAAATGGATATTGTTGTGTAGTTTAAATCTACGTCTTCAGAGGGCAGTAATATGCAGAGGCATTTTGCGGTTACAAGAAAAAGGCTATCACGTCCTCTCTCAGGTTTCTCTCTGATCAAACCAGAGAGAAGGGGCCAATCTGGCTTTTTTCGTGTAACGCTTGGAAGCTTCCACTAGCGATACCAACAATAATTTTATAGAATGATACGGCGAACTACGTATCATATTTTCGACATCACTGCCGAAAAGACCTATTTTTTCATATCCCAAGACTAAACTTCTAACACGTTTCATCTTCCTTCTTTTATTCTCACATTGAGGAGAAAAAAAAACAAAAGATAAACAATGCAAGAAGTTCAGTCAGAGTATAGAAAAAAAACAAACCTAAAGTAGCGTCGAAAAATTGATGTGCTGCGATTCACATCAATTTTTTAACAAGATACGATTAATTTTTATTTTTGCAAAATATTACAGGTATTCATTCTTTATGTTTTAGTGTGTCCTGAGTAAACTTAAATCCGGAACTTACATCTTTTTGATAGAGAAAGTTGACACACAATTTGTCGACCGGTACTCATAATTGATTTTACACACTATATTAAACTTGCATGCACGATAAATTCAATAATAAGAGATATCCAAGATTAAGTTTACTCTAATCCGTTTTAACTTATCCATTTTAAAGCAAAATATGTATAGAATGTTATACATATATTTATCTGTATATTGATATTAAATTTATACATATATGCATTTAGATATATGGTATACTAATAAAATTACCACATATTCGTTACCTCAATAAAAACGTAATTAATTTGTCACTCACTCATCGATTCAATGCGCAACAGTGGAGTTACAGCTGCAATGTCGCTACGATGATTTTCTAACAAAAAAATTAAAATCCAAATTAAAATGCGATAAAAAAATAATCATTGAAAAAAAATAATTACTATATAAACGCATGCAGTTTTCTGAAAAATAATCATGCAATTTTGAAAATATAATTTTTACAGATATCTAATTTATTTTGTATCCATTATTTAATTAGACAATATATAAAATAATTATATATTTTCTAAAGGAGATGTTAATAAGAATAAATTTGTATACAATTTTTAAGTAATTTTTAAATAACTCTCCTTTTTTCTAATTACTATTAAAATTGTCAAATAAAATAATTTAACAAGCAAAAAAAAGATTAATTTTATACAAGAAAAAAATAATATTTACCGCAAAGTTGCTCCACCGGTGCCCGATGTCTCTCCCAGACCTTCTCCTCCTCCTCTCAGAATTGGGTTGACATCCTCTCGCACAGGACACTCGCGAATAATACACTATAATCGCGCGCGAACTTGACTCCGATGACTTAAACGGCATTCCCGAACCAAACGTGCGACACGACGAATCGGCTGAAAAATATAATATACAGTTATTATATATTACTATGCAATTATCAGTTAACTTTTAGAAATAAATATCACATGTCAATTCATTGCAACATAAATTCAAAGCAGATAAAAAGGCTGAATCTCTTATTATGGTGTCTGTAAGATATTAGGGTCAATGAAATGGATTAAAGATTAATTAAAAAAGCGAAATGTTTATTACCGACAAACAGTTCCAAAATTACGTTCAATTTTTTATACAAAATCGTATCGCGAAAGATGCATAAAAACAAAATATTAATTAAATATTAATTATACAAACTATATTAATAGTGAAAGCAGGAATCGCATGAATTGCGTATTTGCTTGAGAGTATTTATTAACATTCCTTTTTTATGACTCGTATGATACCGTTCAAAGTATAATATAAGAGTTATATCTACTCAAGCGAAAAAAAAATTTCATTAAATAAAAATAATTCTTTAGTGCCATCCGTAATTATCGCAAAATCGTAACACGTTTTGTTTTCCATCGCGTTTTGATTCCAAATGAATGAGCCAAATGAAATATGTATCTGTTCTGTGATACATGATCGTCATCTCGAGTCTTTTGTGAATAATTAATCGTGCGAGCTAGTAATCGTATATTGAGAGTATTTATAAAGTACAATAGTTTATATTATATTTACTTAGCATTTTTCGCAATTACGTTTCTAAAAGATATGTGATTAAAAGCGACGCAGCTACCTGGCTATACGAGCATCGGTAAGGAAATAACTGCGCGGTAACTATGCGACGTAAACGTGACGCGCCGCCCCGTGCCACCCCGTGCCACCCCGTGCCATCCCGTGCCATCCCGTGTCACTCCAAGGCCGCGCGTCGATTATTTAACCGTCGAAATATTAACGTATATTACAAAATAAGTAAAATAATTTCTTCGTTACATTTTTAATGTTCTCCGATGAAGGCTTTATTGCGATTTTACTTTACTTTTTACATTCGTTACGCATACAACTCATCTATATTTTAGATATTTCAAATTGTATTACAATAAGCGATTATTAGTTTATAATAACTGTTTGAAATCCACTCATTGTATATAATATATTTAACAAAAAATTGACGCATTGTGGCTTTTTGTTACTTTTGAATTATTTAATTCTGTCATTTATTACATCTTATATTTCGCATACTTAATTCGAGAAAAGTAATATGTGAATTACATATCTCTACGATGTCAGAAACACTTCACGTGAATAATTATGTAAAAAAAAATTACGCTAATAAAAATCACTTTTTATATGTTGCTTTATGTCAGCACATTAGTTATTGATACGAAACATTTGAAATTATAAAATAAATGTCAAATATATTCTTCGGTGTGTACCACGATATAATTACGGTATTACATTGAACGATTCGAACTATTAAAACTAAACCATTAAGTTTTGAAAAAAATCGATATAAGAAATTATTTCATTATAATTTTGCGACGAAATATTAATTGGATTTTACTTTGTTTCACGTAATATAAAATCAAATTATCAATATACTAATATATCGGATTTGGTCGTATTTAAAATAAAGTTATTTAAAAAAATATATTTTTAATAAAAGCATAAAGAGTTGTTTCATTATTTCAGTTCATTATTTTAAAAACTCTTTCTGACGTATTCCTTAATTAATATTTTAAATAAATTTTCGGACTTTATTTTATATGTTTTATTTTAAATAAGTCGTATCAGTCAGGGATCGGTCGTATTAAACAATTTTATTTAAAATATATATTTTAAATTAAAAAAATTAAGTACTTATTTAATATTTAACATTTTAAGAAATTTTTTCTGACTTGTTTCTTATTTAATATTTTAAGTAAGTTTTCGGAATTAAAAGTATGATTTCGTATTATCTAGTATTTATCACAAATAAGTTTCAAAAGGAAATGTAAAGATCGGGCGACACACGGCACGGCTATCTGCTTGTACGAATCTTGGTAAGGGAATGATTACGCGTAATCATGTCTCATGACACGCTCCCCATCGCGTCAAAACAAATCCCAAGGCTAGGCGATAACCGCGTCTAACTGTCGAAATATCAACTATTAATAGTATTAACGTATATTTAAAAAAATAAGATAATCTATTCATTACACTTTTTATATTTTCCGATGTATAGACTTTATTGCTCTATTTCTTAGATTCATTACGCATACACACAGCTCATCTATATCTTATAAGTGATTATTAGTTTGTAATGATTTTATATTACACGAAATCCGCGCAGTGTACACAATATTTTTAATAAAAGATCGACACCTTAAAACTTTTTATTATTTTTGAATTGTTACTTTTGAATTCTGTCATTCCGCATTCTTAATCCGGGAAAGTAATATAAGTTATATTCAAATTCACAATGCAATGCGAGATTTGTTGAATTCTAAGTACTAAGTCAATAATATGATGCTAATTAAAATAAAATAGTGATTTATAATTCCTGTATATCTATGATTTTGTCGTGTATGTATTTTGTTTCTAATAAATAGATAATGAAATAATACAATAGCACAAACAGAAACACATAATAAAAGCTTTATATGCCAACTGAAATATTTAATTCTTTATAGCATAGATTAGTGCCAAACATTCTGCTTATTACATTGCAGAAGAATGCGGAATATGACAGAATTCAAAAGTAACAATTCAAAAGTAACAAAAAGCTTCAAGATGTCAATCTTTTATTAAAAATATTGTGCATACTGCGCGGATTTCGTCGATAATACAAAATAATTACGAACTAATAATCGCTTATTGTAACACAATTAAAATATCTAAGATATAGATGAACTGTGTGTATATTAGATAACATGAAACATCATACTTTTAATTCCGAAAACTTATTTAAAATATTAAATAAAAAATAAGTCAGAAAAAGTTTCTTAAAATATTAATTTAATTAACTGTTTTATTTTTTTAATTTAAAATACATATTTTAAACAAAATTGTTTTTAATACAACCGATCTCTAACTGATATGACTTATTTAAAATAAAAAATATAAAATAAGATCCAAAAATTTATTAAAAATATTAATTAAGGAATAGGTCGAAAGGAATTATTTAAAATAGTGAATACTCAAATAACTCTTTTATCCTTATTAAAAATATATATTTTAAATAACTTTATTTTAAATACGAGGGAACCTGGCAAAGGCGAACCTTATATACACACACACACACACACACACACACACACATATGTAAAGAACATATATTAAAACTAATTGTTAGACTGTTACGCTTTAATTATTGCGTTAACAATTTCTTATTTGCTTAAAGTTGTTTAAATACAAAAGCGTTAATTATTGCTAAAGTTAAACATTTAAAATAATCAATATTTTTATATACATTTATCTTAGAACTTTGATTATACGCTGATTTAAATGTTCAAACTTGTGACAATCTGACATACTAAAATAATCCACCCCAAAATTAAATTAAGATTTTTAAAGAACTTGTTAAAAATATTTTTATCTGTGAGAACGCTAATCTCTAAAGACACTAGAACAGTATACATGAAATCCGAATTTGATTCCCGGCCAATGTAATATTTTTCGCAATAAATTCTTTATAGGATTTAATTTAATTTCGGGGAATTATTAGCATTTCAGATTAATTGAGTTAAAAGTCTGAAAGTAATTGGTGCGCAATCATATAGTTCTGAAATAATTATATATAAAATATATATTGATGTATTACTCTAAATATCTAATTTTGACCGTAATTGGCAATCACATATTTAGTTGATGTATGAAATGACATTATATTAGTCCAACATAATTTACAATACAATTAATAATGTAATGTAATTGCCATTAACAAATCCATAAAATGAATCATTACTTAACAATTGCTCGATTATTGATGTAATATTTGTTCAAATCTTAACATTCTCATCATGTATGTTATATGTACAAGGAAGTCATTTCTTTGTTATCTCATTTGAACTAAATAATTTTATATCATTTGAATAAAGCCAGTGGCACACGATGCTTGTTTTCCTGCTGGATTGCTAGCTGGATTAGAATCTTGCCACCGTATTGGCTGTGATGCTACCAGTATCATAGTCAATATAGTGGTAAGATTCTAATCCAGCTAGCAATCCAGCAGGAAAACAAGCATTGTGTGCCACAGGTTTAAGAAAAAATACTTTTAGAAGTATGCAAATGCATGAAAATGTTAGTAGAGGAAAGTACCTTTGCCAGACAATGTATGTTGGATTCGTTTTATAAAAACACAAATTATTTTCTATATAATTTTTATTATTACAGGAAAAAATTTGTTTTTAAAGCAAAGAATTTGTGTTTTTAAAGAAAAAAAATATCGAAACCAAAACAAATTCTCTACTATAGAAATAAAAATTATATAGAAAATAATTTGTATTCTTGAAGCAGAGAATGCATTTTAAAGTAGAGAATTTATGTAATAGAAGTAGAAAATACTTATTCCAGTTTCACTTACGTGTTCTCATGTCTCTCTATGTCATCGACGTAACAGATTTCCTAACCTGAATAGTCGTCAAATTTAACGATTAATACTCGGTTTACAGGGCAGAGCGACATTTTCTTTTATCAGATTCGTTAATTTCATGCAAAAATGCGAAATCGAATGAGTCTAATTTCATCAACATCGCAGGTGCGCAATGAGGAGGTTAAACTCAACAATTACCGAGACACTGAACTTGATCGACTTTAACCGCCCAAATAACACACGGCGCTTACAAAGTGTTAACAAAGCGCTAAAAAAAGTGCATATAATCGCTTTTTTTAGCGCTTTGCAAACACTGTTATGCTACTTCGGCTAGAGTAAGTATAAAGAGAATGGCGCCAATTAGACGGAAGTCGCCATTACCTGCACATATTTACTTTATGGCGCATTCCTCCTAACCTCTTCTTTTTTTAACTTATCTTCTTATAACTAACAGTTAAACTAAATAGCGAAGCCACCGACGAGATATTATTAAAGACCGACATCCTTACAGGAGTTCGCGTCCTTGTGAATATTGAAGTTATTAAGAGAGTAAAAACTGATAATATTATACTAATTTTATATGATTATATTTTATGATTTATTAGTTTAATAGATGTATTTATACATTTAGAACTCAATAATACTCGATTTTTTTTTAAATTGTAATTTCAATGATATCGTCAAAGATTTGATTATCAACAGAGATGACAACTGCAGAGAAAAAATTGTAATTTTTTTGCAATATCTAGGATATTATAGCTTTACAAGTATGCATATTTATTTATGGAATATTTATGTAATAAAAAATCATAAATTTAATAACGTATGAGCTAAATATTTATGTTAATAATAGCAAATTTATATTAATTGCCGATGTGTTCAATTATTTCCGAGCCCTTAGGGCCCTTTTTATGCCGCCGAAAATTTGCCAGGGTTGACGGTCTTTAATAGCATCTCGTCGGTGGCAAAACCAATCAGGCACATGCATTGGCGTCACTCTCTTTATACCTACTCTCTATGAGATGCCTTTTCATGCATCAGCATGTCACAACAGAGCCAATCACGGAGTAATCGGCATTGGCCGATCTCTCCCTAGGGTGTGTTCCAAATATGAGTTTTGGAACGCATCCCTAGAAGATCTCTAGCCTGCCCTAGCCTATCTCTAGTGGCTTAAGCGGCTACCTCTCTACTTTCTATGAGCCTGTGGTCTGCTATTTGTAAGGTCTATAATTGTCAAAAATTATTCCGACATTGCACATCAGCTTTCTGCTCCAATTGCCTCACATTTTTCTTAAACGATTTGCAAACAGCAGAAATTAAAATATAAAAATGGGATTCAGTAGTACACTGTACAATCTCGTTCTTAAACGGACATCCACATTCACGGTTGCCGTTTTAGTCTCCGCCTTTATATTTGAAAGAGGATTCGATATGGCTTCCGAGAAGATTTTTGACACTATTAATAAAGGAGTAAGTGTCCATCTGTGCTTTCTATTATCTTTACGTTTAATTAATAACGATATCACAGCCTTATTAGATTACTTGAATATCGAATTCTCTGATGGGAGTTAAAGTGAGGTTATATCACAGAAAAAAGTATTCATTATAACATAATGATATTTCGCAAAATAAAATATTGAAGATACTAAATAAACTTGCGTCATTTATTTTAAATTATGAGTCAACACATGGTATTGGAAATGACACATTTTTATTTATATTTTGACATCTGAAAAAAATACCACACTGATTGCATAACAGATCTGTTTTTTTCAGAAACAATGGAAGGACATCAAACACAAGTACGAAAATTAAATGGGAAATTTTAGGAACAATATGTGTTAGAGATCTAATAGATGTATTCTATCTTTGGATATGTAAATAAATAACAAATTACACGAATTGACGCTGGCAAATTTATTCAATCGAATATATTTTTATTTTATATATTATTGTGATATACAATATATATATTATAAGATACGAGTCGATATACATATATATTTATTTCAATTTATCATTTATATGCATCGTATAAAAAGGAATAAACAATTATTCTATAGTTGTAACAGAAATGTCATTTTTATTATAAGCAGCATCATTATATGTAAGTCCTTTATATTTTAAGCACTTTTTAAGTACAAAACTGATTGTAGATGAATATTGAGCTTTTTTTTTAAATAGTGCCTCTAGAGTTGTCTGCATTAGGACCCATGAAACGACCAGCGAAAAGAGTCTCACTTGTTACCAGATCAACGATGGCAAACATAAATGGTCTATTTGCTATGAAAGTTGGAACCGTGTTAGCCATGAGCGGTACAACTGCAAGTTCTGCAATTTAATGAGCATTAGCACAGCAATTTGTAAGTTACAATTTATTGAAAGCAGTCATAAATTAATTACTGATAATTACCTGTCACTGCAGCAGCAACGGTTCCTTCTTCGTCCACTTCTATCTTAGCATTTTGAATGATATTTGCTAATTGCAAGTATTTGTTAAACACGATTCCAGTGAAATTTGCTGCAGAACTAAAAATATCCTGTATACCCATCTGAAACAGATCACATTTCTTGGTTTTATTCAATTCTTTTGATACATAGTGCTGTTAATCATATTTCTAATAATAAAAAATAGCATTAACTACTATTATATCTGCAATCAATTATATTAATAAGAACTATAATTGTAATGCGATTATAAAAAATAGATAAAAATTGTTTGAATTGTTTAAATTGTTTATTGCCTATTGCTATGACATAATTCGAAAGATAAAGTTTTCCAGAAAATAAGTTTTTAATTATTAAAATTTTGCAATATTAATTTTAAAATGCAATTTTGATATAATAACTGATTATAAAGAAATAAAGATGCTTTTTTTTACATTTTTTTTGCAAACATTAAACGAAATTTTTTAATCATATAAGCATAAGCGATATATATTAACAAATTATTAGTATTAATAATGTAAAATATCAAAGTAAACAGGTAAATAAGCAAAGATAAATGAGAGTACTTGGAGTGCAAATTTTTTTTTAATGTCTAATATTAATTAGTAAAACCTAGATAACTGGGAAATCCAACGTATAAAAATTTTTTTAGATGTGTAATGATGATATGTAGTAAAAAAAAGCTGAATTCCTTTTATAATTCTAGCTCGACGTTTTAGTATTAAATTTTTCATCTTAAAATGTTACAAAAGAATACATCTTTAAAATATTTCGTCAGTGATAGGACACTCTGTATAGTAAAGTCTTATGTTATGTCTATTAAATATAATTAAACGTCTATTAAATATAAATTATTAATACTTACGCGCATTAAGGGTGAACGCAAATCTAGTTTACTCTCAATACTAAATTTCGGAATAGCAAGTATCAGTTCAGTTTCGTTGAGACTAGTGAGTAGCGTTTTCATCGGTACATACGACAGATCTTTGAACAGAATCTGAAGGTTCGGATCGCTCTCTTTATGAGTCGGAAGGAATATCAGCATAGACGTCCTGCCATTCTGAAATATTAATTTTATGACAGTTTCACATAATTTTATTCTTAAAAATAAAAATTTAAATATTAAATTTCTGACATATTTATTTTAACATCTTCATTCAAAAAGATTAAAAAAAAATAAAATTTTCTCTATAATAAATAAAAATAAATTTTATGCTTTATTTTTCTTAAAATATTATGTAAAATTTATTAATTTTTTTTTTCTTTAAACAAAAATAACATATTACTTTGACGATGATTTATCTGTAATTTTCTTATAAAACATCACAAAATGAATTAACAACAACTATATGTATAAACAAATCCTATAAAATAAGACTTTTACTTTACAAAAGTAAAAAAAGATTGAAAATGTTACATACATAAATGCATTCAAAAGTATACATCGAAAATTAAAAAATACATATATTTATTAAAAAGTTAACTGTTCAAAAATGAATATGAGATCAATACAATCATTACTCAAGTATATCATTACAAAAACAAGATCTAAAAAATCCTATTTAAAGATTATTTGTAAAAAATGGATATATTATTATTGCTACAATTATCCAATAATTATATGCAATAAACGTTTAATGCATCCAAAAATATATGCCTCTAAAAGTGTTTTCATGCAAATTTTAAGTTGCATAAAACAAGCTTAAAATGATGTGTCAATGACTCGTAAATCATCTGTGTGTAAATGCTATTTACAATATGACTAATTGTTTTCAGGATCCCCTTAATAACCCTAAGTCTATGTAGATATCTCAACTTTTTTTGTATTCATATAGCTGAAGATCAATCTATCAGAAATTTTTTTTATAATTGCAAAACTGGAAAGGAAAAATATAAATTTTAAAATACAAAAATACAAAACACATTGAGGCTGTTTGCATTTTTATAAATACGAAAATTTTACATTAAAAACTGATGAACAGTTAATATGGAACAAACCATACTGAATGCTATTAATCTTCATTGATCAAATTAATTTTAACACAGTACCAAAAATAACTACTTACTCTAAATGATTCACAAACCGAATTCATTTTCTTGTTCAAATTCTCATTTCTCTTCGGGAAACGAATAAAGTTTAGGATTTTTTTACTCGCTGTTGAGTCAAACTTGCAATCAGGAATACAACATTTCGAGTAGAATGATTAATTTTTTTTTACGAAAATATTTAAAAACTAATTATTGGATTACTGCAGTTTAAAAGCCAAAAACTGTCTAAATAATAATTATATGTAGCGTTACTTTGAGGTAGTTACGCAGCTAGTATATAAGGGTTAATATACGTTGAACTATATACTGCGTGAATTCTTCATATAGCATTCATATAGCGTCGAAGCATTCATGTTAACTTATAGATGATTAAGAATCTTACCGAGTACGGGATTTCTACCACATCAGCATCAAGAGAAGCTATATTGCCATATCGATACTTCGAAGAGCTCTCCATCATAAGAATATCTTGGCAACCATTCTGAGGAGCATAGAAGCACCGTACACGCGTAACGTCCTTATCGAAGGATTTCAACCATCGTCCTTTGAAGTACAAGGACGAAGTTAACAGCATCTGAGTATCGGCGCTAAGAGTGCCTGGAACAACATTGATAAAATGCAGTTAAACTGAAAGAATTATTAGCTTCGGAACTGAAGAAAACGTTTCTTCAAAAAAAATTGGTATCTCGAATTATTGGTTTTGGAGGAGGAGGGAGTGTCTTCTGCCATAATCGATAAATGTTCACTCTCAGGATCATGACCTTATGTCAACGTCGTCGGAAGAGCATCCCCTAAAGTGAACATTTACCTTATATTTAATAGAATTTAAGTTAAATACCAGGCTGAATGATCGTCTTGATGTTATTCCGCGTATTCTCGCGAACCCAGGAATTGATGATATTGGCCGCATCATTTGTATTCCCGAAATTCAACTGTTGGATATCAGTTCCGTAATAAGTATTTAAGGCGGTCATATAATTAGTAGGTGCCGCAAGAGCCGGATTGATCCACAAGCGAGTTGCTACATCGATTTCTGTGCCATTTTGTTGGCTCTGGAAAATAACGTGAAGAGAAAAGTCAGACAAATTTTTGATGGAAAGAAAAGACGCACCGATCGGTATGATTTTATAATACATTTTTTATGCAAATTTAAAAATTGATTTATTCTGTTGCCGTGAATAAATAATCACTTAATTTACAGTATCGAAATTACCGATTTCAATTATCGATGTTTGAATAAAGTTTAAATAAAGGTATATCTAACTTTTAGAGGTATAAGAGAGCGACTCGCTATTCTTCTGATAATATATTCTTCTGCTGGTAATCTCAGAGCTGCAAGAAGCTCGTGACGTGTTCGACCACCCGTGCCTTCCACCAGACTCGTAAGGGCGATTTTCGCACTAGCAGGAGACAGTATCAGATTACCCTCCACATTCTCGTTTACTCTCTGCGGTTATCACCATAAAATTTTCATGAACATAAGAACCATTTTTTATACATATGTGTATACCTTAATTTGACAAGAAAATTATTTTTTATTCTAAAAGTTAAAATAGAAAATGTGAATGAGAGATGTAGAAATATAAAAGAATTTAAGGGGATCCTAAAGTCGTCTATTTTACCAATTGAACGTAATAATTTTCATAGAACGATATCGCATACATTACTTTTACAGATTTGGAAATCCGTCTTCAGAATTAAATATACCCACGCATTAATACATGTTTATATGTGCCTGCAGCTTGGAAGTTACGCTGAGAATTAGTAGACATTAACATATAACAATAAGCTAAATTAAATTACTGTTTTTTTAACCTGGCCTTTGTCTTCTATACAATCAGCAACGGCAGTAGTGATATATTCAGATTCTAACTAATTATATTAAATTAACAAATTTTAAAATGTATAAAATATATAATTGTAAGAGTAGCTCAAAATAGTTACTAGTTATTAAAAGTAATATAACTTAAGTAATGTAAGTTAAGTTACAGTTACAGCTGGAACAAAGGAACAAAATTAAGTTAAAAAAAAGTAATTCTAACTGTAACTTAGTTACTTCCTAATCCAGAGATGTGTTTATTGCATTTTGTTGATAAAACAGCGATTTCATCGGAATACAGGTTTTACTAGGATCCCCTTAAAGGGCTTTTTATTTTTGGAAATTTATTTAATAAAAAAAGAGTACCTTTGAGAATTTTTTTAGACCATATGCGACAGACTTTCATAGACTTTTGTAAATTTATTGTACCTACATATACATATATATGTGTATATACAATATACATGATGTTCAAAAAAGGTCGGGACCCTGGATTTACTTAAGAGGATAACATTTTTGAAAGAAATATTTTAGATAAAAGAGAATTGTAAGGTATAAAAAGATCTATTTACAGATCTTATCAGACCTTGGGTGGCGTCGCTAAGGCCTTGATCTTGACAAATATTATCCAGGACATAATCTTCAAATAGATTAGCTACAAATAACTTATTTCATTAGACGTCCAAAAATAAAAAAACCTTTAAAGTAAGAAATTAATTTCTAATTTAAAAAATTCAAAATGTATAATATTTTTGTCCATGCTCTTCTACATGTATCAATTCCTTTTAAATCTATTAATTTTTTTCGACAATAATGCAAAGTATATACATCTTCCATCTTTCCCATCGTTTGCATTTTACTAAAAATGCCTTTCTCACCTGCAGGAGATCAATGTTGAAAAAAGAGTATCGATCCTCAGTACTGAGTACAGCTGGAACAACTGTTGGAAATGACATTAATACAATGTGTGATTTCATATTGCAAGAATAAGAAAAAAATCATACATATGCATTTATAGCCATTGTTCTAGACGCATTACATTTCTTATCGCGTTTAATGATATATTTGGATACAATTTACTGTTTAGCCAGGCGGATATCATGCATATATAATATGTAATGGTTTCCAACAAGAGACACAAATTGAGACAAGAATCATTCTGTCCTTGTTTGATCAGTAACAAACAAAGACAAAATGACTCTTGTGTCAATTTGTGCCTCTACTGAAAAGCTCCCAGTATAATCAATCTCGTTTGCCGATTAGTCACGCAATAAAATTCTGAACATGGAAAACGACTCTGGAACAACTATTGGAAAAACAAATATGAAGTGATTAATGATCGTCACGTGTCTTGGCGTATTGAGAAGAATTTCCTTGTCCTACTCCGTCTCGAGCTAAAAGTGATTTAGTAGGAATTCCATTTGCATCCGGACAAACAGCGAAGATAGTAAAAAAGGATGATAACGCGGAAAACTAATCTTGAGGGACGCCAACTGACTTTAACGAGTATCACCTTGCGAGCGATGATGTAATCACAGCCCGATACAGTCGATTTTGATTTACGATGAAGCACAGACAAAGTTTGAAATTACAATACTGAATATTTATCTATTATGTACGAAAACTTTCAGAAGAACAAAAACAAGCAAGATTTGAAATTCTAAAGTTGATAATATATGAAAAATTAGTGTAAAGATTCGAAGATTGAATTACATTATTTCAAATATCGAATTATTTCGATAATCTACAAGGTAAATCTTTCAATGATTATATAAATATTACTGTGAAATACCAGGCAATATAAATGCTTAAAGAATGTCTAATTGTAAATTTAAAGATGTTCCTTAACGCTTAAAGACTTCTAAATGATATCTAAAACTCATCTTTTTTTATTCTTTGGAAATGCTACCTGCGAGGAGACACCAGGAGATCCACAACAGCAGTAAAGACATTATGTATGTAACTGGCATGTCTGAATGTATTTCGCGTACGTGGCTCTCCGGCGAGTAGATAAATATGAATATAACGGAAATATGACTATTGATGAATGTTAATAGTAAAAGCCAGACTTCCGTCAAGTCCCCACTTTACGCTTAGATTCTGCCGCTAGATTATCTTTTCATCGTCGTGTAAACATTATTACGTTCCGACGTGCCAACAAATTATCATATATTGCTTGTGCATAAGAATATAGATATGCGAGATAAATTCGCGTAACTTGTGATGATGATACGATCAAAAAAAACAAAATATAAGTTGGAGAATAAAACAAAAATAATAGAATTATCTCTTCCCAATCCAGCTCTCTTTAGCTGATGAAAATGTGAATTCTCAGATAAAAATGATAAATAAAAAGAAAGACAATAAAAAGAATAAATGAAATAAAATATATCCGGCTAAAGCTGGAAAGGAGCTCATGAAAGTGATAGGTATTGCGTTGGAAATTCCGTTCACTATTATCGTTCATGAGCGTCACTGGAATGTCTCGCTAGAACTCGTTTACAACTTTTGCGATTATGTTGCATTAAAGGTATAACCCTCGGTAAAAATAAAAGCAAACAATTCATAGAGCCATAGTAATTAATGATACGGATGTAGAAGAATACGATTAGTAATGATGTCAATAATTGTTACAATTCACAAGTACTATATACAATCATGCGTGACGATAATTTATATTTAAGCAAAAACGAAGGAAAAACTAGAAAAAAGGTAATCGATCATTTCTTGAAAAATTAGTAATTAGTTTTATTAATAATTGATTAATTGAATATTTTAGATTCGATAAATTACAAAATATAATTTATTAACATAATAATAAATGAATAAGATAAAATTAATATAGGAATATTATAATATTTTATTTATAATATTGATCGTATAAATAAATAAAAGAAATACTTTTTCTATCTGTGCGCATTAATTATTAAAAAATTTAAAAATTATCTAAAGTATGTTCGAGTTCAGAAAATAAAATAAATATCAGATAAATACACGTTTTCAAGGCTTGTTATATTATGCCTAATAAATTCATTTAACGTAAATGATCTTTTTCATTCCTTTGGTATATATTAATATATATTATTATATATTAATATTTGCTAAAATTAACGCTACGTTTATCTAATGTTATTTTATTCGATATTTGCTATCAAATTTCGAATATAAATGAATTAATAAAGGAGGAAGTTTTGATTTTATATTTACCAAAATAAAAAAGTTTCAAGATGTTATACAAATTATACAAATTAAATCCTTTAGAGACGAACATTGAAAATTTCACTTTAAAATTAAATTTGAAATAAATTCTAGATCTGTATACGTTATATTTAAGAACTGAAGATGAAAATGTATAGCATTGAACATTAAAATGCATAAATATATAGTACTTTACTCTTCAAGAAGACTATATAATGTATGTGTAAATATAATATTGATGAATTTTTTATTTACATTTTTTAATAAAAGCCGTGAACAGTTTTTAATGACAAGACGAAGCCGTTTCTAAAAAGTTAAAAAGCTACTTAAATCGAGTGATGTATTGCTTATCTTGGGGAAACATCAGGAACATGGGAGAAATTGTCTTCAAAATTCTTATAAAGGAACATAATCAAGTATCCCCTTCTAATTAATAAATTTGGTTAAAAAATGAAAGACACATTGTATTCTTTTTGTAAGTGTTCATTTGCATATTGAGGAGGTAAATCAGTTTCTTTCTTTGTAAGTAAATATCATTTAAAGATATAAAAAACGTTTTAAATAAATATTGGAAAAAAAATGGTTTCAAGAATATTTTACAATAATAATTTTTTTTTAAATCTTTTAAATTTATATGTTTTTATTTACAAAATTAAAAAGTATTTATCTTTGTTATAAAGTACTTTTGAAACCATTTCATTTTTAAGCCATTTTTTTATGACATTTACTCAGAAAGAAAGAAACTAATTTTTTTTTTTTAAAAAACTTTGCCCTTTTAACGTGCAATTGAATACAATATAAAAAAAATTATGTCTCTTATTTTTATCTATATTATAATATCCAAAGCTTGTTAAAATTGAAGGGGAACACTTGGTTGCGTTTCCTTGCAATTTTTCCTATATTTCCGATTTCTTCAAGATAAGCGATACCTCGCTTAAGTAGCTTTTTAGTATAGGATATATAATTTATACATCTCGGAACTTTTTCATTTTGAAAAACAGCTAGAACTTTGCATCCTTTTTTATGCAAATTTAACATTAGTATCGGATACAATTTTATAATAATACAAGATTATAATATATTTTCCATAACAATTTGTCTAAAACACCGCATGTTTAATATTGCAATAAGACTTTTTATAACAATATTATATTCAAAATATTTCATTAATGTATCTTAAAAGAAATTTTTTCTTGTTCTTATTTTATCAAAAATTGAATAAAAACAATTGTCTGTGTAAATAATTCAATATATAAATCAAAAGAAGTAGAATAGTTAAGCCGAAAATCTTGCATTAGGATTTTAATAGATCTATTAAAATGCTGTCATCCATTATAATACTAATATAGAGCAGCATGCATGTTAATGGTATATGTTAATTATATTCTAACCAACATTTCCTTCTCCTAAAATTAAAATACATTCTATATGTACAGGATATTTTATCTCAAATTTCGAGCTGCGAGCTTTCTTTTCAATAACCATTAATACAGAAAGAAAAGTATATATAGAAAAGAATCTTCTATCTGAAAAAAACTAATCCCATTTATCTTTTTTTTATGTGTTTTAAGATATATAATCTCGGAATTTGGAGAAAAATATCCTGCTTAATATAATTTAGTAAACCCGCCGTTAATGTTAGAAGAAGAAACTCAATATACACATATGTAGTATTCTTAATTTTATCTTATTTAATATAGTTAAAAGATCAATGTATTAATCTCGGAGTAGAATTGCACCAAAGTAATATTCTACCAATTACCATTACAGCGCAGAGATATTATTTTCTTAATAACTAAATGGCATTACGGTAGTTTACCGGAATTAGGAGTTACGATGGCTGTATCCGGATTAAATCGCGATGGAAATTCCTGTTGCACTTTCCCAGTAGTCCCAGATGTATTCAAGGGATTCTGAATTTTGCCTACGTAAAGGATAGTGCCGGTGGTCTCATCCTCAATGTAAAACACGAACTGATGATTAGCATGGAACGTTCCTTCTTCTATTTTATTTCCAATCTGTATTTCTGTATTAAGAAGAAGAAATGTAAACGCAAAAATTATAAAAGAAAGAGAAACACAGATAAAATTTTGTAATAACATTTTCTCTCTACGCCTGACCAATCTATAAAAATAACTAAAGAAATTATTATATTAGCATATTTGTGCAGTAAAAAACTAATATATTATAATTAATATTTCTTGTTTAATATTCCTTTTATCAAATAAATTACTAATGTAATTATTTATAGTAAAACAAAAGATCAAAAAAATAATTAAGTAATTTGAAAAATATTGAAAAATATTTGAGAATATTAAATATTTAAAATATTTAAAAACTACGAAGTTGCACTGTACGTGCAGACGAAGACAGGAATTACTTAATAAAGTTGTACACGTATCGGAGAACGCATGAGAAAAAGAGAAAAAAAGGCATCAAAAGGAATGAAAAGGGATGAAAAGGCATGTTAAGACATTCCTAGCTGTCTCTATCTGTACAACACATTATACGTATACATTTCTCGTTACCTACTTCACAGCTTTCCTTACGCACTTAATTAATTATTTATATTTATACATGTAATTTATTAAGATGCATATACATACCTGTTGCAGCGTAAGCAGTTGTTCCATTTTCATTCATCTCTATTCCAGTCTTGTGTACTATATCGGACACTCGCAAACGTCTGGAAGCTCGTCTCGTTTTTGCTATGCCCGTCAGCAGCGCAGTATCGTCGAAGATATCGCGGATACCAAGCTATTATAAAAAATAAACATATTGCATTCACATCAATACGATAATTATTTTTAATTTGAATTTATTTTGAAAAAAATCATTGAAAAGATACAAATTTTATACGTAAACCGTTATTCTGACTTTTTAATTATAATTTCGCTGCATACATTAAGCTCTTATTAAATTTATTGCATAAATAATTTTTTTTGTAATAAATAGTTTTAGTTTTGTAATAAATAGGTTTTTGTATAAAACTCTTTATTCAGTGTTTATAGAAATGTACGAAAATTACTTCACGCAAAGTATTTTCCAGATGGCTCGTAAACTCAAACTTGAACTTTGGAATCCAAACATCAAGAGGCAATTCCTGCATAGCCCATACATCTCTCGCCAATGTAAACGAATTAATCTCATTGACAATGTGATCCATACCTGTTAGCGTGTGCGGTAGTATAATGTACATAGCAAATTTTGAGCCCTGAAAGATTTTACATTTTGTAATTTCTGTATAGCAATAATGCAATTGGAAATATTTTACACAAGTAATAAATCTGAGGCTGTTACGTACGTCGTATGGAATTCGCAGAATTTTTGCATCGAGCCTGGACGATTCGGCATAATAAAATCGACTTACAGTATGCATATATGGCACGTTTATGCTCTCGTTAGCATTTATGTAAAATTTGGAAACTCGATTATTCTCAGGAGCAAAGTATTTGCGGCGCCAAGCTCCTTTGAAAAATAATCCATTTACAATCAACATCACTGAATCCTCTAGACCTTTTTCTAAAACAAAAAATAAATAATAAATAAACATTGTTTAAATTTAACAATTAAAACTTATAACAATTAAAGTCCTCTACTTTTATATGCAAGGGATGCAAGATATTTTATGAGAAATCAGATACTGAGA
>NW_017305884.1:408521-410208 GCF_001594115.1 Trachymyrmex septentrionalis
TTTAATTCAATTAAATACTTATATTTTCTTATATTTTATGGACTGTATCAACGAGCTCAAAACACAAAACATTAAATTCGATAATAAATCAATCAAAATAGTTCCAAGCAAACTTACCATCGTCTATCATTTTTTCAATATGTCCATTCGTAATATTATTGACCCAAGAATTAACTTTAGTCGCAATTGCGTGCGTGTCAGACAAATTGGCGTTAATCACATCAGTATTATAAAATGTTTTTATCGTCGCTGCGTAACGTTGTCTGATCAATATATTATCATCGATATATATTCGTGAACCTAGATTTAAAGTATACGCAGAAGACGGGGCCTGTGTGAAATGAATATCTCTTTATAAATTTATATGAATTATATACGCAAAAATATTACAATTTAAAAAAAAAGACTAATTTTGATTTGTTGATTAATATATAATTTACCTGCAAAGATTTCACAATATTATTAAACTTCTCTCGAATGGCCGGCGGACTGACTGGGAGTTGCATGGCTCCGGCAAGTTCATATGCGGTTTGATCTTGAGCTCCCTCATAAAGGAGCACTAATGCTAATTTTATGGATATTGGCGATAATAATATATTTCCTCTATTTGTCCTACTTAGACTCTGAAGAAACAATAAAATTAGAGCATTGACATTAATAGGTTAATTAATAAATGTAGTTACATAAAATTAGCATTTAAAAGCGGTATAAAATGACTCTAACAAAAACTTACACATCTGAAAGATCTATTTTACATGTTTTACATATTTAACATTTAAACAACACAATTAGGTACGGCATATCCAGCAAATTTGATTGTTTATAATTTTCATAAAAATAAATATATTAATAATTTTTTTTAATCGAAAAGCCAAACATTAAGGAATAACATAAAGATGTCGAACAAATGCATGTATCGTTATTAATAAAATAGTTATAAACGATAAAAAAAACAATGAAAAAAGAAAATTGGGTATACCATATTAAAAAGACGTATTTAAGGGGATTCTAAAGTCGTCTGTATTACTGACTAAACCATATAATTTTTGTATAACAATTACCTTTTTTCTCTTTTATTGATTCGAAAATCCTTTTCCAGGATTAAAGTATACGCATTAATATATGTCTGTAAGGTGAAGCTTATGTTGAGAAAGATAAAAAATTTCGAAATTGAGATCTTCTTTATCATTTCTTAGTCCAATATAGCGTTTCAGAGCTGTCACGTCGTGATTTGCTTCATATAAAAGTCGTGCAATCTGTACTTAAATAGTAATCTATAGACTAGTAGTTTGCACGAAGAAATTATATGGAATTCTTAAAATTGGACTTAGATGTCTAATTAAAATATTATTGTTATACGAAAATTTATGTATGTGCATGTACATGAGATATTGATGTAGTAGTATGTATAGTGATGTATCAATAACACGTAAATTGTGTTATTGATACACGTAAGTATTATTTACAATCTAATCAGACTAATCTTTAGGGATTCCTTTAAAGGTATTCTTACGCGTTATCTATTTTACCGATTAAACACGCAATATTTTCGTAGAATGATATTACACACACACACACACACACACACACACTACTATTACAGATTACATTTTTTTTAGAATTAAAATATATATTAGCATTAATAGTAGTCTGTATTAATGTGAAATTTATGAGAAAATGAAAAAAA
>NW_017305884.1:410308-433315 GCF_001594115.1 Trachymyrmex septentrionalis
TTACAGATTAAATTTTTTTCAGAATTAAAATATATATTAGCATTAATAGTAGTCTGTATTAATGTGAAATTTATGAGAAAATGAAAAAAATTTTGAAATCGAGATCTTTACCATTTTTCAGTCCAATATGGCTTATTGAATTGTTAAGTTGTGACAAGTATTATACATTTACTTGATATAAAAACTTAGCAATCTGTATTTACAAAATTGAAGGCTACAATTACAAACTAAACCAGATTACATAAAAAAATAACATGAAGTTCTTAGAATTAAACTCTTAACTCCGTTTACATCAACATTATTTTAATTTAATTTAAGCGAAGCTTCGATCTCTCTCTCTCTCTCTCTCTCTCTTTCTCTAAATAAAGTTTTAAGTTTCGTTTAAAGTAACATTAATACAATTGAACTTTAGATATTTAATATCCTAATAATATCAAAAATTTACGTATGTATGTGCGATATTGATGTATAATATAGTATAATACGTATATAATGATGTGTCGATGACACGTGATATGTGTGTAAGCCTTAGTGAGTCGGTAAAACAGATGATTTTAGAATTCCATTAAGGATTGATTCGATTAGATAATAATTAATTTTTATTTTTTAGATATATAAGATCGAATATATAAGATGTAATCATTACTAATAAGTAAGGGGCATTCTATAAAAAGTACCCTAAATAGCATCCAATCGAATACAGTGAAGCGTTCACCCTGGTAGGGCACAAAATCTTCATCATCTTCAACTTGAGGATTATTTCGTGAAGAAATGTTTGTTTGAGCGGGATTTTGTGCCACCGCGCAGATATCTTCCTTTATAAAATCCACCGCAATTAAGAGGCACAATAAATAACCTGTAATTAAGATTTCTTTATTTATAATTTACATCCTGAAGAGAATCTTATCATTAATAATCGATTCTTTCATTTATAAATTATCTGTTCAATTTAAAACCAATCTTTGCTTAACAGAATGATTTATCGTGTTTTTATTAAATATCCTTGAAAATAAAAAACTTTTATATATTATTTGTATATATATATATATATGCAGGATTAGCAAGTAACATATTACTTGTAACATTGTTACCGTTACAAATTACTTTTTTCAATAACGAATGGGTAACGACATTACATTTACTTTTAAGTAACATTCATGGTAACGCAGTTATATTTTGAGGGTGATAATAATTTCACTTATACTTTAAATTAAATTTTTACATAACTATTTATTGTTTGTGCAAATAATATTTTATTAGTTTTATTAATGTACAAAATTTGATTTTATTCTTAATATTACTTCCTTATTAAATTTATTAAATAAATATTATAAAACGCGATTTTTATATAATATAAGAGAGAATCGAGACAAACAAAAAAATTAAATAACTTTTAAATCAATAAAAGAATTATGCTCAAACTTTACATATATATTTAGACATAATAATAGAAAAACCAATTTGTGTTAATTTCTATTATTTAAAAAATGCGTATTAAATATCCTTAAATTTTTGCTAGGTCTAATTGTAAGTTTCTTTGATGTTAAATTACTTTATTATTCAATAACGTTATTTCTCTTCATTAATGATTCTCTTGTCAATGTTTAAAGAAATATTATATTTGTTTCTAAGAATTTTATACGATTATGTGCCTAATAATAAATTTTTAGTTTCAAGCGTATTGTACATATAATTCGTGTTTTGTACATAGAATTCACAATTTCAACATACATTCCTAGATATGAATCGATAATAGCGACCACATTAATGCTTATCCGAACGGAAACCGCATTTTTCGCGGTCAGCAACCTATACAAATCTATACAAACAAAACCTTCAATTTTTTGTAGTCTATAAAAAAAGACAATTTCAAGAATCTTAATGTTGGCCTTCGAACCCATTGTACTTTTACTTTTACATTTAGCTTCCACATTTTTCTGCAAAATTTCGTCTGAGAAAATTTAATTTTTTAATGTAGATTTTTTTAACAAAAGTACATTAAAATAATTTCATAACTTATTTAAAAACTTTATATTTTTCAATCGCGCGCGGAATGCAGAAATTTTAAAATTTTTTAATCCGACAAATTTGAAGAGTGTAATTATTTCAATTACACTCTCCAATTATTACATTTCTATTATTATTTAATAATTTCAGAAAAAAATAGGAAAGAATAGATTTTTTAAATCTACTAATATAATATGAATAAGAAGATATGTTACTTACTCAATTGGAGCCACATGATCGGTAAATCACTAAGCAATTTTGCGTTACGACTTGTAGCCTCTGCGGGTAGAACTTTACGAATTAACGTACGTGATTTTTGTGATTTTACTTTATAATGCGCCCGGTGAGCAGACCGGTTGCGATATGACCAGCGTACGGATCAAAACCGGTCAGCATCTGACGATCCAATGGATTATAGAGCCCATCCGCGAGAAAGAGTAGTGGTAACACGCAGTAACACGCGAGCGTAGAGAGACGCGCGGGGAAATCGCACCAACAGGAGGAGGAAACAGTGAATATGACTCAGGAGCGAACGATTCTCTTATACACGTGTTAAAATGTATTGTTAACATTTATTGATAACACTGGCATATGCACATATACATATGTATATATTATCATAAACTTCTGCGGAATCGTGTAGAAATGAGAAAAGGATCTCGCGATAAAGGAAATTTCAGATTCTACAATTACACATGTAACTGAAAATAAACTGCTAAAATGGAGATTTTTTTAAAACAATAAATAATAATAAAAAATTAAGTAACAGGTTTATAAATATATGAATAATAATAATAATAATAATAATAATAACCTGTTGTAACCATGGAAATGCAATTGCAATCAAGCTGAGATTAAATCGAGTTTATTTTTTAAATTTCACTCAGATAATTTCTGTGTACTAAGAGATATAATATCAATGTAAAGGAATTAAAAATTATTTACAAATATATATTTAAAAAATACAATGACATCGTTTAATATATTCGCAAAAGCGTATATTAACTTATGAGTATTTAAGCTATTAGTTAAACAAGTTGGTTGCGTGTAAAAACAATTAAAGAAAGATAATACAAGCAAATCGAGAATTTTCAGATAAAGTGAAAATATATTTGTTCTCAAATAAATGTAAAAAGAATAATAAATTAATATATAAATGTTTCGACTATCCTAAGTCTTTCTCAGCATACGATTAATTATTAAATAAGTTAATTATTAAAAAAAAAAGAATCAAAACAAATCATAAAAATAAAATATTAAAATATTAATTATAGATATTTAACTGCCTAATTAAATGTCTAATTAATTTTCAGTGCTGCTCCTTAATGTTCTCCTTTGTAACTATGAAACCAAAGAAGGAACGATGACTTTTGTATGACGTTAATATTTCTACTAAGAGAAACTTCGGAATACTTAGAATTTTGTATCCGGCAAGATTGTTCGATAACATGATCAAGCGTGACGATGTTCAAGTGAATATATGGGAAACAACCGCATTTTAAAACAAACAAAAATTCCCGACAATTAAAAATGATATCATGCTTTGTGTGCAGGATGTGGAAATTATAGATATTAAATACTTATTCATAATGACGCCGTCAAATAGATATGTAAATCGATAAGAAATGCTTCATATTGATATCATTTACAATATATTGAAAATGTTTTGTGTACAAATATATCATTATGCAAATATCATCGTCTGACACGTATAATTTCCTCGCAATACAGAAAAAGCCAAATATAAACATAACACTATAAAAAGATAAGAGAATATAAAGTATTTAAAAAATTGTAAAAAGAATTATTAAAAAAGTATACAAAATAATAATAAATAAAGTAAACGTTAAATGTAAAAAAATATGTATTTAAACTGAGTTTTTATTTTATTATATATTTTTTCTATTTGTAATTTATTTTTTTAATTGTGACTTTTTTAAAGAAATATGTTTAACTCTTACTTTGCCCTTTATTTATTGTTATTTATTTTGTAAAAAAAATACATAAATAGTATTACAAAATTTTCGCATAATTTATTTTTATTCAATTCCTAATTTTGTTGCTTAGTATAGTAATCTATCGCTTTGAAGACTGCCAAGCTGATATCATCCACATAATTCGATGTCGCGTACGAACGACTCGTTGCCTGTGCAAACAATCAAATCATTAAGTCTACAGGTAATTAGTTAAGGGAGCTTTCCAGCAAGAGACATAGGCGATACAAAGTGACACAGTGTTCAACACAGTGTGTCACTTTCTAACAATGACACATGATATAAATTTACGTTAAAAAGGGTGCTCTTTAGTAATGTACACAGACGATACTATATAAAACAGTGTACGATTTCGTGCTTTCCACCTATAACACAAGTCGATACTGTGTTCAATGGTTTCGCCATTTTCACTTCACGATACCAAATTTTTACATTTCGTTATTTTTTTAGGAGTAATATTTTGATAAGAGTTTCAAAATTTCATTCAATAATTAATATTTTGATATATGTGTGTGAAATCTTTTCCTTTTTTTTCACTATGGTGATGAAGTAAAAAGACTAAACAACGTTTCAACTACAAGACACTGTATCATACATGTTTCGTTGCTAGAATTAAGGTGTATCAAATAGACTATCAACTATTAGAATAGATACAAAATTTTAGTATGCTGTAAAAATAGCAGCCCTTTTAAACAACAAATAACATTATACATTCCTGTGTCTCACACTGTGTGTCTCCTAACTGGAAAACTTCCATGTTTATTTCCTTAAATAAATATCGAAGCTCACACATGCACATTCATTCATTATTCATAAAAATAATTAACATTATGTCTATTCATGCATTAGAATTACTCGGTATAATTAACGAAATATGAATACAGCATAAGAAATATAAAAATTAATTAATTCTGATCGAAGATTTGCGGGAATTTAAATAAAATACATTGATTGATTACGCTCTTATTGTTATTATTATTATTATTATTACTTTTAGATTTAATTGCACTGTCAGCATTCTAAGCTCATTGCTCTTTCATAGACACTCTAGTATTACTTTTGTTATTAAGTGCTTTTAAGGAAAAGAAAAATAATTAATTCAAATTTAATATACTATAATTAAGATACGCGTCACATATAAAGAAAGACAAAAACTTCTCGGTTCAAGATTAACATTTTTTTTAATTTATAAATTAAGTTCTCTCTTATTAGGATCTATCCGCTACGATAAAGATGGGTAATAATTATTATCAAATTTTGAAAGTGCTTCGAGATTCATATTCAAAAAGAAAAAATAAATAAATATATTTTGCTTTACCTTGTTAGTTTTCCAAAAGTTGTTTTCTCCAAAGACATTGTCGCAGAAAGACCATTGCAAACAAATGTAGTTTATTAAGGTCCCGCCGAGAAAAACTGTCATCAATATTTGCAATATATAGATGCTATAGGTCTTCATCTGCTGAAGGAAAGATTGATTGGCGGAAGTATCCAATACGCTGGTACTGTTGGTAGGCGGCGATATGGTAGTCTCAGGCACATTCATTACCGGGGCGGCAGGTTGCCCGATCTGATTTACGTTGCTCGGATAGACCGGATAGGTAGGATAGGAATAAGGAGATTGAGTATTGTTATAATTTGTGATCGGTACCACCGGTGCCATCGGTGCCGCCGGTACCGTTGTTAGTGTCGTCGGTGCCTGTCTGATCTGCCTGCTATAGGCATATGCCATAGTGTTTCGCACACATGCAAGAGCAAGTAAACAAATGATCACTGCAGGAAATTTCATCTTTTCTCACTTTGTAGGACCAGAAAAACTTGAGAAAAAGCGCTCAAGATCTACTTGAAAAGAAGAAATAAATAAATATTTAACTCAATAACCTATCTGTTATTATTATTTAATGTTAAATTATAATTGCAGTTATATTGCAACGTTATTTCTTTAATTATTTAATTGTTATCTGTTTAATTATTAATATATATATAATTTAGTTTTATGAAATTTCTTACGTACGAGATACTGTTCGTTCAACGATCTCAATCGAAGTAATATCGCTCGGCAAGAATTTGGAACTGCAACATGAGAACTGGCGTTCAGTTCTTATATACTTCTCATTACAAAGCTCCTCCGTACAAATGGGAGGAAGTCCAAAAGCATTCCAAGGCTCGTACTTTGGGGTAGTGGGAATCAATTTGAACGAATTGGCTTAGCAATCCGTCCAGATTGCCCGCCCTCATCAACTTTCTTCAGACCTTTTTAAGGGAGAGATCTGGAATGCCGTGTAAGACAGAATTTCAGGGTCCTTCTCGATCAGATTTGTCCTTGTAGGGGTTTTCTCTCCGTAGGGCTCCTGGAGGGAGCTCTGTGTTCTCCGTTAGCTAAGGTCTTTAGATATATCAAGCCCAAATGGACCGCCATTCTTGCGGTGTTCTCATTTACCTGGCCAAACGTAACTTTACTGATATGTCTTCTGTCCATTTGCTCTAATGGTTCCATCTTCGTATCTAAAAACAAATCTTTGCGCATTCTGTACATGTAGTTTATCATTTATATCTTGTCAGACTATTCTGTATCATCGGTATGCCACAGTGCCATTATGTCATTTTACTATTGATGTTTCCAGATAAATATGACGTTTACATTAGACACATTATTCTATACAACGGCGATATGAATAAGCCAAATGATATTTTTAATAAATTTCATACTATAACATTTTATACTATACATTGCACAATTAAAATAGATGTAGAAAAGTAGAAATATTTATCTTTTATAAAAAATATTGATGTTTTTACATAATTAAGTTTGAAATAATATTTCAAAATAATAGCGAATTCTAGCGGTACATTCTTGCAAAATTAAATTAAAAAAAAAATCGTTTAATAATTGAGAAAAATATTTCGAAATATTAATGTTTAAAACAATATAACATTGTACATGAAAGAATTAAATTGATCCATATTGTATATGCGTATATAAAAATTTATAATTATTTCTATATTATAATATAGAAATATGCAACATGAAATATTATACACGTATTATCAACATTTGGCATTATCAACGTATGGCAACATTTTAAGTAATCAAACGTTTTTAAAAATAATTATAAACAATGTATATTTCAAATTGAATTTTTTAAATCTTTAACAAATATTATTTAGAAATTTTATTCTGACAAAACTGCTGCGTTATGAAAAATCATGCCAACGAAATTTTCATGAATTCGTGATGAATGAATTCACGAAGCGTACTTCTGAAAATCTAAATCTGTTTCAATCCATTCTCATTTACTGGAGCATATTCTATCTTTTTGACAATACCTGTTCAATAAATCCATCATAGGTATGTGTGAATATTAATATTTAATCATCATTCATGGATCATCAATTCCCGTACTATCTCTGAAGTAGTGATATGGATATTGGATAACTGTATGGGATAAGTAACTGTGGAAACATAAAATTTATTCCCGAATACATTTTTTTTATCATAATTGAATATGTTGTGTATACTTTGGAATATGATGCTAATCAATAAAATTTATTTAGCAATAAAACTGGATTAATTATAACTTAACAATATCAAAATGTTTTTTTTTTCGACATTGTTTATGCAATTAATACCATTTGTCTTATCTTATGATATTGCATCGCATTACTGAACAAATATGTATCGACAACTTAATATGTATAAATAAAATAATATTATTTTTAATAAAACAATAAAAAAATTGAATTAATATTTATTCCATTTTTTTGAATTATATGAATACACGCACGTATGCTCGCACGCACGCACAAAATATATAATCGTTTATGCATAATTATGATTTGAAAAATTTTTTTACTATTCTTCTATTCGTTTATACATAAACCTGAATATTATATAATCCATTTGAATATTACATAATTTAATCAGCATATGAATATTACATAATCTAATCTAAAACGCTGATTTCTGCTGAACACAACCATTAATAGATACATAATCATCATGAATCAATACGCAGTAAAAGCTTAAGTGGATATAAGCTGTAAAGATACATATTACTATTAGAAAAGATATGGTAAGAGTATCATTAGAAAATTTTTCAGTAAATGAACAGGCCTCATGTTGTGACAGCCAATGTGAAACGTCAATTTTAATATTGATGCATCAGATTGGCTGTAACAGTTTGTGACAACAAGCTTGCGATTTATGATACAGACTGTGCAACTATTGTAAATGAGAGAAAATCAAAGGAGCTTTCCAACAAGAGACAAAGATGACACAGTGTAACACAATGAATCATTACATCCTTGTTGTTCGCCAATGTTAAATAAAGATTAAATGATCACTGTATCACATAGTATCGCTCGTTAGAAAGCTACCCATGTTTCATGCAAGAGGATTCCAGAATACAGAGATACGTTATCGCTTATAAATTATTGCGTTATATGATTAGGATTTGAAAAAAATCTGGGTTTAAAAACCAACAATTTTTTTAAACCCGGATTTTATTGGTATTTATTTTTCCGGTTTTATGCATTTTTATTTTTTATAGTCCACTAATGATTAGCAAGATTCGCTATTTAATATAATATAATAGATAATTATATTATGAATTAATTTCAATTTAATTAATTTAATTTAATTTATTATTTAATATAATATACACGCACATATATCTGTATAAGAAACATTCCATATAAAATCGATCCGATCAGTCTTCGAACTCATTTTTTTATTCATTTTTTGACAAAAAATAATTCCATCACGTGTGAGGTCTTAAAATGTTCATTATGCGTAGATTTTTTTATAAATTTGCTCAAAAAAATAAAAATAAGATTTTTAATACATTTAATATTTACAACTAATATTTGAAGGATGAAAATTAAAACTAAAAATAAATTAAACAAGTTTTTAAATTTTCTAAAAATTGAAAGAAAATTTTATCATGAGAATTTAAAATGTTATTTATAATTATTAATAGACTTTTTATGAATTTTTCAAGAAAATAGCATTTTTGTGTGTGTGTGTGTGTGTGTGTGAGAAATTATAAATTCTATATACTATAATTTAATAAATAATTGAAAGAAAAGTCACACATAGCTTTTAATAATTTCACGCAAATGTGTCAAGGCAAAAATTTCAGTTTTTGTTTGTTTACTCTATGATTTATAGAACAAAAATAGTGCGTTTGAAATTTTTTAGTTTTGAAAAAATCAAAATTTTTGAAAATTTCTCTATAAAAAAAATTCGATGTACGTCGAAAACTATTATTTTTAACGTTCTACCAGCAATCGCGCTTCGTGGCAGTGATACAATTTTGACTCCAAATACACCGGCATTCCATTTTGACTTTTTTAAGTGGATTTTTTTTAGTGGGTCGAGAATCCACCTTATCAAACCCTATATTTGATTAAAGATAGATCTTTACACAATTTTATTACAAAAATGTTGTATAAAAATACATTTGAATATTTAACGAATATTTACATTCTATACATGTGAAAATAAATTTCTCACTACATTTCATAACTTATTATACACCGACACATCACAGCTGGATTATTATTAACTTATAATCAGTCTTCCTGCACTTGTAAACGCAATTTTTCGATTTCATCCTCGCTGCTCACAGAGCAATTTAAAATATTCATCTTTTTCTTTTTAGTACATTTTGTATTCTTGTCAAAACAGAACCGTTTTCGTCTGTTTTGTTCCAATTTCCTTTCCATTCTATCTAATAACAAATCATTATGAAGTATGCTTGGTTCCACGTCTTCCGCAACGCAAAACGAATCCTAAAATCATAAGTAAATAGATATTTAAATAATATTTCATTAAATTTTCGTATATATAAATTGGACTTGTACGATTATTCTTACAAGTCGAAGGTAAAATTTGTAATACGTTAATATACGCACATAAAGATATGAGGTATTTTGAATTGGCGACGAAAGCTGCGAATACATCTCTGTATTTAAAGCAGGTGACCGTGGTTCCCTAAAATGAAAAGCGCCTGGTTTCTTTATCGGGCTCTTAACAGTTTGCAGATAATGCGCATGCATATCGACTTGTTCTTGTGAGAATTGTGTATAGCTCACGAAATCTCCAAGATCCTCGTTATCTGTAACGATCTCGTCTGAACTGACATCAGAATCTACTTCAGCTTCGTCATCTATAAACTCGTTTTTGACATTGTTTTTACGTTTGAGCCTATGCTTGCTTTTCTTTATGATTTTTTCATTCAAAGGAAAGATTTGCTTTGGCGTATCAGAGATAGATTTTAAAATATTTTTTTCTGCTGTATTGTTCACATATTTATCAGGCGCTTTGAAGAAACTCAAATTTATCGTATTCGAGTCCTGCTGGGCTTTATTTCGTTTCAAAGATAATTTCGAATGTCTATCATTTTTCGGTGTTGATATGCCACATGGTTTAAGATTTTTCGAGATATTATCAAAATAACTGTTTCCCACTTTCAAGGTTTCCGATGTATCATCAAGACAGCCATTTCTAATTACTGAGTTTCTCGATGTACTAGGCATGTATCTAATATCGTCTTTCAAATTTTTCGATGAGTTGCGAAAGTAACAACTTTCAAGCTCATTAAATTGCTGAACATTATCTTCCGTAATCATGAAGTCTTCGTCAGAATCATCTAAGAAATCAAAATCTTGTTTAATAGTAGGTGATTTAGCAGCGGAATTGCAATAAGTATTTGATAATGTGACATTATCTGTAGTCGAATTTAGATTGTCTTTCCCAGCTTTGATGTCATTTTTAATATTGACTGAAATCCAGCCAGTACTATCGTCATTAATCGATTCTTCTTTATTTATAGAAGGTTTTGATGTTGTCAAATTTCTTTTCACTCGTGCTATTTCGCCAACAGCTTGAGTTATAGATAAGAAACTCTCTTCTGTTTTGGAATTACATATCGATTTATTTTTATTAGAGTCACATTTAATAAATTCGCTTATATCAACATCACTATTAAAATCGACATCTTGTATTTCATCAATAACATGTGCGAGTTTATTCGACTTAGCAAGTTTCATAGACGCTGATAGATTAGTTCTAACAAAATTATCTTCGTTATGAAAAATATTAATGTTAGGCTCATATGACACATTAATTTCTCTTGTATTTTTAGTGAAAATGTTTGAAAGATTTGATTCCGCATTTCGCAACGCTGTATTACCCTTATTTTCTAAATCGTCTTCTATTGAACTAAATGATTTATTTAATATGTTCTCAAATACATTCTCTTCTTTTAAATCGTTTTCGACAGAACTAAATGATTCATTCAATATGTTCTCAAATATAGTAGGTTCTAGGTCTTCTGGTGTATTAGTTGACAATTCAGTTCTTACGTCAGTTATAATGTCATTGTCCTCTTTCGGATAGTCTGAAAGTTTCGGTCCTCTATCAGATATAGGTACTTTATTTGAATTTATCTCTACATCTGTAATTCTTTGATTTATATGTGAAACTTCTATTTCATTCGAATCGGAACTTTCATCAAGTATATCTTCAAATCTTATTTCATCGTTGTGAATATTCCTCTCATTTCGGACAGTGCACCAAAAGTTACCATCATCGATGTTAGTATAATCATTGTCATGAATAGCCTCATTTTCGTTTTTATCCTGTATCGATAAATTATTTTCGTAATTTTTACATTGCGTTAAATTATCTTCCGTTAAAAAAGATAAATTAATAACTTCTACATCAGGTACTACGAAACTGAATAAATCTTCAATTGGTTTTGGTGCGGGAATATAAGTCGTATCCATTTTAGAAACAGCTTCAGAGGACATTTCTTCCTCTGATTTCTTTACTGCATATAGCGTCAGGAAATCGATTCCCGCGTTGTCGTCAGTTAACAGTTTGACATTATTAGGATTTATTGTATTATTATTTTGTATTGTTAACTGAGTAAGATTATTGCATGTCTTATCCCGATTCTGTTCATTACATTTATCAGTAAGAAATCTCATCATCAACGACTGACTTGGATTTCCTTTTTTATCTGTCCAACAAATATAATTTTTTAAGAAATATTAAAAAATAAGTCTGCTGTTCTGATAAATATAAAGCAATTAATAACAAAAAGAAGAATTAAAAAAATTAATTACCCATAAAACTCACTTTCTTTCTGTTTCATGTTAAATGCTTCCTTCTTTTTATTGATATTTTTCTTCCCTCTTTTATCTTTTTCATTTGGTGTTTTTGGTAATGCTATAATATGCATCTTATGGCATTCCGGAGTAAACTGATTTGGTATCATTCTAGGATTATTATCGTACAAGGAGGAAAATATGTTGCTTGTGTTTAATATTTTATTATTTAAAGAGTCCCTTCTAGAAAGCGTAGACTTTAAATTCTGTAAAGTTAAATTAGATTTCAATTAAAGTGCATATACCCACACAAATTACTATATATGTAGTATAAAATTTACATAAAAATTATTTAAGCATCTAAGATCCAGTTTCAACTATTACAGGTTTTACACACACGCACGCGCGTACGCATACATATATACAAAATATTACAAAATTTTTAATTACCTCGTGTTCCTTCCCATCTGTAACAAGAACAATTATATGACCATCTCGTTTACGTCCGGTTCTGCCCATTCTTTGAACCAATCTTATCGGAGAATGCTGTGATACATCAAAACATATTATAAGATCTACTTCCCCTACATCCAATCCTTCTTCACCTACATCGTATATTTAAAAAATTAATATATCTTAAAAAGGACAGATAAAAGATGCAATTACAGTATATAAAATGATTAATATTGCTATTTTTTTACGCACCTATACTTGTAGAAATCAGCACATTCACACGATTGCTTCGAAAATCTTCCAACGCTTTTATTTGTTGCTTTTGCTTCTGACTAACTTGGCCAACAAACATCTGTGGTCTAATTATCGGTTTTGATTGCAAAAGCAAAATATAGACCTCATTGACTATGTCTCTGTACTGAAGATTTATGGAGCAACATATTAAAATTATAATACATATTTTCTGAATATAAATTAATTACACTTTTCTATATTATAATTTACAAAAATTTTTAATAAATAGCATATGTTATATATAGTCTGTAAAAGTCTAATATACAAACCTCGACGAAAACTATAGCTCTTGTGTCCTTTCGATCACCATTGATACTATTAAAATGATGTTCAAGCAACTCTTTCAGTTTGTGAAATTTATTATGTCCAAATACAATATTTGCTGGTATCTGAAATAACTATTTCTATACTGTATGTCTATATTATAAATTTTTTAGATTTTCCATTATCAAGAGATGGTTCTACAAACCTCAGATACGTCTCCATTAGGATATAATTCCGGAAATGGTCCAAGATAAGCTTCTATGTCATGGAGTAAATCTCGTAATTGATTTTCATTGTGTATCCAAAACTTATCAGAATGAGCTAAAAGTAAAATTTCCTTCAGTCTTGCTTAATAAATATAATTAACAAAATGTATGTGCACGCGCGCGTGTGTATAGCGTCTTTCATAAAATTAACTGTAATATGAATTTTATAAATAATGTACTTTCATAAAATTTGCGAAAAGCACGCAATCCATGCCTAATCATAAGTTCATAAGCATGATACATAGTTAACAAAATATTCAATGTCTTCATGATTTGCCCATAATTTCCAGATTTATTTGTCTTTGTTTTAAATTCCCTCAACAAATGGAATACCTAAGAAACGCAGTGAACATTTAAAATTATGTACCAGTAAATCATAAACATTTATAAATATAATTTAATTACCCTTCCTTTAGATATGTTTGCTGTATGACCTCGTAATACATTACATTGCATAAGAAATTTTACATGGTGATCCATAATAATAATATACCTCTCTTTGAATGCAGCTAATTCATTGCTAAGAGGTACTAAAATAATATCTACTTTTCTTTTATTAATATACGGTACTATATCGATTGAATTCTCATCTCTTAATTCCAAATGGGAGATATTTAAATTCTGTATTACCTACGCACAATAAAACATTCATCAGAGAATATTAAAATTACTTATTACTCTTTAAAATCCTAATTCAAATTTCTAGTAACATTAAATATTTACAAGTACAGAATTGAATTTACTTACTTCATGAACATTATCTAGTTTATTTCCAGGCGTGGCAGAAAGTGCCAATATTCTAAAGTATTGATTCTGCGTGGATAATATTCTGATACACTAAAAGTTATAGATTTTCTTAAAATCGATATTCACAGTCTGTTTTTATTTCAAGATCATTTTAAGTGATATCTTAGGCCAAAATCAGATTATGCATTAAAGATCGAAATTGAAGATTAAAAAATTAAAATTTCTGACCAAATCAAAACAATAGCAACTAAAATTCCTTATATTCCTTCATATTCCACATTTCTTATATTCCTTTACTTTACCTCACAATACGAATGCTTGCCCAGAGCTTTATGAGCTTCGTCCACGACAACACACTTAATTAGATGACTTGGTATGATCGATTTCTCAAGATCATTATGAAACACTTGAGGAGTAGCAAATATTATTCTCTTCTTGAGCCAAGCTATTTCACGATTCTTCTGATTTATCGCACCTATATGTTAAACAATATACTTTTATTAGATTACGTGATAATATGTAGTACAAAATATATGTTTATGAATGATTAAAAATACTTTCCAGCAAAAGATTCAAATAACCTAGGCTGTGTTCCAAAATTCATTGTTAATACTGAAAATCTGTAGTTTACATTATGTGTATTATAATTTTTCAATCCTAACAGTTAATTTTGAAACATAACCATATAGTAACACAGTGAATCATTATATCTTTATTGTTTGCCAATATTAAACAAAAATGAAATAGAATATAAAATAGAATATTTATTTACTTCACCATGTATATTATCAAAAAAGAGACTTGGTGACTCTCTAAAAAGGGACTTGTTGTCCTTCTATACCTCTATACATTCCATGCTCTTTTTTATTTACTTAATTAATTGCCTTAGCATTAAAAGCACGTTCAGGAAGATATTATAAGCTGTATTTATGTCATTCTATCCTTGTTTCACTTCTGATAAGCAATGAAGATAGAATGATATAAATGACACTAATAACATCTCCTGAAATGTATCCTAAAGTTGCTCTATCCAGTTTTTCCTTCTTTTATCTTTTCTCTTTTTCTCTCTCTCCCTCATCTTATTCATTGATTTCTCTATTTGTCTCTTCTCAAATAAAGATGAAATAATCAATGTATTATATATTGTGTCTCTCACTGGAAAGCGTATCATAGATGACATAAATGAATGTTAAAACCTGTCAGTTCTATCATATCGACATTTGGAATCCCCATTACTTCATAGCATGCCTTAATCTGCTGGGCAACCAGAGGTTTCGTCGGTGCCAGAAATACAATCTTTCCAGATGGATACCACCTCCAAAAATTATACATCACAACAGCAGCGATAAATGTTTTTCCCAAACCTAACACAAATTGAAAACAAAAATACTTTTTTATTAAGAAAAAGACAAGAAATAAAAAAAATAGTAAAAAAATAGTAAAGACAAGAAACAAGAAATAAAAACACATTGTAGAATAGGCTTAATGCTGACAAGAAAATAAGAAATATCTCTTTACCGGTGGGTAAACAGACCATAGTATTTCGATATAAAGCAGATTGAACTATGTCATACTGGTACTGGCGAATTGGATAATTTTCTGGATATATCCAAGTATTTCCAGCTGACAGATCGAATCCTTTGGTCTCTGGATGATGTGAAACTTGGATACTTTGCGATTCCATTTTTGAAGAGTCTCGTTCGATCTACGTACTCCAGAGACAGAATCGACAGATCGGAAATCACTTTTCAACATAATCGATATTAATTTTTTAAAGAAATGAACATGAATGTTTATCTTAGATAAACACAGCACAACATGATGTTTCTAACATAAACAGTTTCCAACAGCTTCCAAGGACCAAGGATTTGTGATTCACGTCACGTGGGTATCTTTTTTGACATAGGCCGCGTTTCCACTGAGATCTGAGCGATCTGAGCGACAGTGCTACAAGTTACTACAATCTAGTTATTTCCTTATTGCTGTCAGTGCCAGTATCGCAGCCAATACATAATGGCAAGATTCTAATCAGCTAGCAATTCAACAAGAAAACAAGCATTGTGTACACGAGATGTGTATTTAATTAATCATTTTAATGCATATTGTACCAATTTAATACAACGTTCTTTGAATTACGTCGCTAAAATTAAAATAATTTAACAGAAAGTTACTAGTTAGTATCAAGTGCACAATGTAAACTAGACCATAGTGAATAAAAGAATCAACCGATCAAAATTCTTTCTTTTCATGAAATGGGAGGAAAGGAAGGTTTCTAATTAGTTGATTTTTTTATGCACTATGCGTTATGCGTAAGTTTGTACTGCGGCCATAAAGAATAAAGATTTCAACCTATCAGAAATTGGATACATTGGAATACACGATTTCTAATAGGTTGAAATCGTTTATTTTTTATTTCTAATTACTTATTCCTTCTATTGTGCGGTCTTTCTTAGAAAAAATTATCTCCTATCAACCGTGGCAAAAGGTTACAAAGCACGAAGAAGGTGACCACATGGCATAATTAAGCTAAAAACACAATGGGCGAATTCAAGACGGCAAAACAGCTAGACATGCTTACTGAGTAATTAAATATGATTGGTTGGATAAGTAACAACCAATTATGCTCATTTACTCGGCAAACAGGCTAGCCTCTTTGTCAACTTAAACACGCCCATTGAAAAGAATAGACAATAAAAACAGGGAATATGAAATTTTAAACCTATCAGAAAGCGTCCATTCTAGTATGCGTGGTATCTGATATATTGAAATTTGTTATTTTTTGTTCCTGTGCTTTTCCTTGTGTTCCTGGTTTTACATCGCAGTATTGCTGTAGTGTAAATATATAAGGTAAAGTATTCATGTGAATGCGCAGTAAGAGAATAAATTTGGACGATTCTGATTGGCTGTTCCAGTACACTAGCGCTATGATACGCAAAAAGTGCATTTGGGCATAAATTTGATTGGTCGGTTCTAGTATACTATCGCCATTATGCGCAATGCTAATCATTTTATATATATGCACCTATTTATATATATGCACCATAGTATCACATCCTGTAATAGATTTCCTAACCTCAATAGTCATCAATTTTAACGCTTAATGTCTCGGTTCATGAAGCAGAGCGATGCTTATTTCTGTTAGATTCTTTCGTTTCATGCAAAAACGCATTGAATAAATTTAATTTTATTGATTTTTAAGGTGCGTAACTAAACTGTATAATTACCTACATTAATATAATTATGTAACATATTAATCTAGTTGTCATACAATATTTATAGAATCAGACTCTCAATTTTTAACATAAAAATAAACAATAAATTCAAGGCTAATGAGAGTCAGCACAGAAGCAGGTATGCACAATTATTAAATTGTAAAAAATTATTTTATATTACTCCATTACATAATATCTTCTTTATTTTGGATATTTGAATTTTCGGCTCTCTTTGGAATCCTCTTCAGCAATATTACATGTAATCCTAATCGATATTCACTGAGTTATCCATCCAGAACGAGTCACTACACTATAATAGATTCTAATTTGCAATATATAATTTGGAATTCATAACTCAATTTAATGCGAAAGAAAATCAGCTCACCTTAAACAGAAAACGCATTATATCATGAAACTATTATAAATTCTCAAATTGTTGATTTACAAAATATTAATGTGTGTTACACAGATACGTTAAGAGAAACTAAATAATTCAGACTGTATTGTCCAGGATGTCAATTATTGTTTATTTTTATGATTTTGTCATAACAATACATCTGTTACAAGCCCTTACCATATTTAAAAATTCACTCAAAATCCATATATAAGATATTTTTTATATCAAACTTGTGTTCTTATACTTTTGTGACCCAATTTTTCCAGTCTTGATAGCAAAGTCTCCTGTGGAGACAGATTTTGAACAGAGCCTACTACCAATTTTTTATTGAAAGGCATCAAATTGTACATGAAAAAGAGTTTGTATTATTTGACATTATCAGCACATTGTGGTAGCTGTCAGAAATATAACAAAATTTGCTAGACATGCTATATCAACAGATTGGTAACAGAAATCAAACAGTCCTGCATAACTTGATGGCAGATTGAGAGCAGAACCTGATTCAAGCAGACTGCTCGGTTTCTGCCACCAATCTGCTGGCACAGTCTGTCAACAGGCTTTGTCAACAAATCCATAGCCAAATGTGGACACAAATGATTATGGTTTTGTACTCAAAATCTGATTGAGTTCACTGTAAATTTGTTTCCAAATTGCTAACATTTTACTATTAGGGAGATTAATGGACTTTATATAATACCACCCTGGTGTACCCTACTACTAAATAATTTTGCTTGACATTTTTATGGTATTTTCAAGTTATTTTTTATAAACAATTTTTTTTCTAAATATTTGAATCACGTATTCATCTCTGAAAATTATTTGTAAAAACATTTTACCAGAGAAATAATAGTGAAAATAAATATGAAAAGTCATTTCTTAAACTCATAATATATGTATATAGTTAGGAAAATTTTATACGCTATATTTATTAGTAAGAACTGATAATAAGTATTTGTAGCCATAAATATATATGTTTTTCCGCGAGTGTATTGTGTAAGATTATGAGCTTTGCACCTTCTTTACTTTTTTATATTCTATCTAACCCTAACGGCTATTATTTTTCCAAAAAAGTTACATTTGAAATTATTAATATTCTAGAATAATATACATTTATTAATGGCACAAAAAAATGTCATAAAATACTTTATCGTATAAGATTATTGTACTAAATTGATTCTTAATCTAAATGAAGCTGTTTCTTATGTACAAAAAAATGTCAGCTTTCTAAAAAAAAATATTTATTTTACTGCCAATGTCTAGGCTTATAAAGAAAAACACATTTTTTCGAAAATTCATTATTTTCACTGCTTTTATGAAATTTAAATCAATCGAGACTATTTTTATTGAGTAGATAATTTTTTACATGAAAAGTTAAATGCTTTCATATTTTTTTTTGTATTTACTATGAGGTAAAAAATCCGATAAAATTGATGTTTTCAAAATATCAAGGAATGAAAATTAATATTACAGCTAGACGCGCGGGTTCGCTTTAAAGAAAAAAAAAGAAAAAATACGGATCGTTATATTTTCCTGAAGAACACTAAGCTTTCGCGAGGTATAAACAATATCAGAAATAATAGGGCGATATGTTATGTCGAGTTCCGAAAGAATCATGTATATATATATTGTCCGTATTCATAGTTAGACCTTGTACTTAAAGCTTCCTTAAATTTATCTTTAGATGTTCAGTAGTCAATGAAATAATTCGTAGAGTATCTGAAGATAAATTTAAGGAAGCCTTAAATATAAGGCCTGACTATGGGCATATATGTGTGAGTGTAATATATGCGTACGTGCGCATGTGTGTAATATACAGGGTGTCCCAGAAATACGTGGCCAAACTTTAGTATCGTATTTTACAATCCATAAGGATGGAAAAATGTCATAAACGTAGGTCCGGAAACTCTTCCTTTTTGAGATATAAACACTTTGTTTATCTCAAAAGTTTACATGAACAGATATTCACACGAAGTAAATGTGCTAGAGTAAGTGATACTGTCATCGAAGGCAGCTTATCGTAATAAATTAGTTTATATCTAAACGTTGCATAATTAAGAGATAGTGTTACCATGATGATTTATTCAAATATTGAGATAGCAAATATATTCATTTCATGTATGGTTAACTTTAGAGAAATTCAGCATCTATATCGAAACACAACGTATAGTTATTTTCAGTAATTTCTTCAAGTAAATTACAAACCTTTTACATATTTTCTCGTAAACAAAAAGTGTTTATATTTTAAAAAGGAAAAAAGTTTCCGAACCTATATTTATATGACCTTTTTCATCCTTAGAGACAGTATGATAAGTTTGACCACCTATTTCTGGAATATCCTGTATATATTATGCATTAATAATATAATAATATATCTGAATAAAAGAATAAAAATCGATAGCAATAACAAAAATATGCTGGAAGCTGGAACTAATCCCTTTGTAATTATACTTGCAAAAATAATTTTTAAATACAATAGGAGATTAATTTGTACGTCAAAGAACTATGGATGCTTGTTTAAACCATTTATTACACGCTTAGTGATTAAACAATATTTCAGACGACGTAATTACATAGATATTACTGCTTAAAGTTATTTGAAATTGTACGTCAAACGATCGATTCCTTTTCAAAGTCAGTCATTGTAAAACGTATTCTTTAGTATTAGGAAAAAGCCTATTGAACGGATTTTTGTACATCAGCGAGATCTCTTCATTCAACGACAATGAATGATGCGTTTGTTGAGTGCCATTCACAGTGCGAGGGATTATTTCCATCGAAAATGCACATGATACATAGCCACTAGGGACGCCTATTGCTGGATAATGAATTAATGGAGGACAGAGGTAAATGAAACAAGTATTTAAACCCGCAGCACTGTCGGACACGCCGCGCCGCCTATTTCCATTTTTAGCTCGTAGGTAGAAAAATTTCATTGACCATAAATTTCTCTTTCGTAGTTATTTGCGGTGTATTTAGTAATTAATTATTCGTCTAATTGAACCAATCATTCAAAAAAGGCATTAAAAGTTATATAAAATAATTATATTTTATAATAAGTTATAAAATAGTTATATTTCATGAAATTAAAACCGTCGGTCTATTTTTATCTAGTAACACGATAGAGCCGCTAGATGGAAATGATATAACGCGGATTTCGTTTCTCAGCAAAACGTCAAAAAAGAATCAATCGTCACAAGCGGACAGCAGCATGATCGCTTTTATTTTACGAAACAAGTCTAGTAGATCAAAGCGATCTAGTGCGAATTTTGTGTTCCTCGGCAAAACGCAGAAAAAAGTAGCAATCATCAAAAACGGACAACAGAGCATGATCGTATCAACTCGCTGCTTCGACAGCGAATAAATCTAACGCGACATATTTTTCACAATATTTCACCGCTGAAATTGCAAAAAAAGCGGAAGGAACAAACGCCAGGCCAGAGGAAGGAAAAACAATGGAAGCGCGTTTCATGGAAATCACAGAAACTAAAGCATCGTGCGTAGAACTGATATGCAACTGGACAAGTCTCACTAGGAAGTCGCATTTTTCCCTCTTTTTTTTTATGGACGTATTTATTAATATTAAATCTGTCTATATCACCTGTTTCTATTTTCAACGCGTTGCCCCAAGGTTAAATGCGAACAGCGCGCTGCATACACGATGATGCCCTGAAATCTGCTGGGAAATGTTCCTTGCAACTTGTAGCCGGAAATACGATCTCTCGCGAATGTTAGGTATAACTAATTTCGACGTTATAAACAAGGTCAGTAGTGCAGCGACGGAGGATAATATCGTTAGGCTGTGCTGCATCACACCAGGATTATCGCGATTAATTATGTGGCGCCGGTTATGTAGACCGAATATACAAGATTATTCTCTGCGAGAGTCGCTTACATTCGGCTATGGTTTGAATTTGCTGAAGTCGAGTCCGACCAAGGGGGAATTGCAGCGTTATTGAAGATCATACGCTTAATTGTATACGCACTATGAATACTTTGGATAGATCGATTAGTGATTATACTTCTAGTGATTAAAATAGAAACTTGTGTAATAAATTTTTTAACAATATCGGAAAACCATTTTTTATATCATATAATTTACATATACACTCGTTAATTTTATAAATTTCTGCAGCTTTACGAGATTCTATATTAGATCTGTCTTTTCTCCTTTTTCCTTGGTATTATTTTATAGCTTAAAGATATTTAAATTGCAATTTGCAATAAAAAAAAATGGTGCTCGGAAAACGATATCTGCTTAAAATGCATAAAAGTTATACTGATAATAATATCCAAATGAAACATATACGGAGTCCGAAACTTATTACTATCCGTTACATTCTCGACAATAAACGTATCCTCCAAAACACGCAACGCCAAGAAAGTTAGTAAAGTCAGTTAATTAATTCTTTTTCTTCAACGTTAGTCGGCGTAAGTTCGTTCGCGTTGTGCTAACTTCCAGGTGGATGCTGTGCATTAAATCCGGTGATTCCAGCAGCCTGCAGTTTAACGTCAACTTTAGACTGAACTTTCGAAAACACGCAATATATACTTTGCAACTTTGTCGACTCTTCTGGTTTGTTCGCGCGACCTTTTGTCTTTACAATTTCTCATCACTTGCATCGGCGATGGCAGTGTGATGAGGAATCAAGATTATCAAGTTCTAAACTCCGTAATTTGTCAGTGTCAGTGTCTCACGTGCAGCGTAAAGGGTTATCGCCATTGCTTCCACTTTCGATTGAAGGTGCACATATACAAGATTAGTGGTTTCTGATTCGCATAAGATCATGCATGATTGCATCATGGAAAATTATGCGAAGTAATAACGTAACGGTTTGTAAATAATGTTGTCAATCATGGCATCCGTAGACCAATTAAATAGTTATTGATTTCGGGAAATCACACGCACTCTTCCATATAGCATCAGTCATATTAAAGGGATGTTGGAGTGATGAAATTATTGATACATTAAATAGCATAGAAACCTTTGAATAGACTGAATGAAATAAAAAATTCTTTTACAGAATTAAAGTAGACAAAATTAAGAAGTGGCCTTTATATTTAATTGAAAAAAAAGGCAACTCATATTTTTCAACTCATAGAGCTATTACTGATGTAAACGTTTCCTAATTTAATAGAAAAGTTCTTTAATTCGTATGGACAAAATAACATTACACCACCCGTCGAAACGTGAACGAATAATATTGAGTTTATGAAGCTAAGATTGAAGACTAAAAAATTTATATTGATTTGCAAATTATATG
>NW_017305884.1:433415-459566 GCF_001594115.1 Trachymyrmex septentrionalis
GATGCCGGATCTTGCAAATGATTGCAATATGTTAGATAAGGACAAATGTATGCGTTTGAGTGAGACAGAATGAATATAAGAAATAAATTAAAGATCTCACAAAGAGAAGATGTCACTATTATCGGAATTTTAAATTTGGAATTAAAAAAACCTGTATTATCGATATCGGTCAAATTCGGCCGTTACTTCATCATCCCTTTAAATAGGTCGCTCGGTAGTACGTATGGATTTCGTTTGATCGAGAAATTTCCTGTGTATTTTACAAACAAAAGCAAATCTTATATTTTTTCGAGTATTGAACGAGACAGTAAAGCCCTAAACCCTAAACACAATGCGAGGCAGCAGCGATAGGGATAGAAATAACATAGGCAATAATAATAAGCATAGCGATAGAAACAGATGAATCCAACGTACGGGAATGCATATATCAATGCAGATCGAAACATGAATAGGCAATGGCGATAAAATTTCTGACGAATTGGAATTCTATATCTATTCCTATCGCTGTTTTTATCGCTGTTGTCTCGTATTTTGTTTAGGGCTTAAGATGTATACTGAGCGCATGTCGCACTTAATTAAATAGTCGATAAAATAAGCAGAATAACATTGCACTCCTTATTACCGTTAATTACGCGTATGCATAACGTTAAACCGATAACCATAATTTAAACCGATCGCATCATTTTAGACTTGTTAATATCAAGCAAAAATGTCGACTACGAATATATTCAGATGTTTAAAAGTTATTTATATTCATCTTGAATGAGTAGGCATTATCGAATATATCGAATAACGAATAAATTGTTCAAAAACTAAATAAAATTATAATATTGTCCCAATTTTTTAGTAATTTTTTAGTAAAGCTTACAAACAAAAAACTATCCTTAATATTTTATATGGGGAAGGTACTTGCAGTCCCGATTATATACAAAACAATTCGTCAGTCACGCCTAATCCTTAGAAAGGCTTAATGTATATAATTTGTACATTCGAGAAATAGAAGTAAATGGAACTTGAGACTTGAGATTGCATAAAATATCAATCAGGATATATATTTACTTTGACTGCTCTGATTAATCAAATATCATGCAATATCAACAATATTTATACTTTTATATAAGACATTTAATTGGTCGATTTTATATGTATTGTACGGCTATGTAAGTTTGACTGAATAAGCCTTCAAAGAAGAAAGTTTTGACAATTAATAATGTTCATAAAAAGAATGTATAAGAGAATATGTAATAGTTAAAAAATATCTAGTTGATATTTTATTCATAATTTTTTATTTGATGTTTTTACATCGAGCTGCAAAAAAATATTAAATGTTCGATATTATCGAATAGCGATAAACATCCTTATTTATTGCTTTAAAAGACGCTTAAAAGACGAATTCGTTGAATTTATGATTGCTCTTGCGTATATAAATCTATATACTTTCAGTCCATTTTAAATTAATAACCCTTTTTAAAATATTTAAATTATTTTATAGATAACAAGCAAATTGTATTAAAAAAATATTTTGATATATATTTTTATTTAATAAGCTGACTTCTTTACAAACGCAAAGCGTTTTTGTCTATTGATTTTGTCTATTGATGCGAACGGTTTAATATTCTTTAATACTGGATTTCCTTTTAATAATAAAAAAAAACGTTAGCATAATAATTTCGCATCCTGGCTTGTAATAAATGTCGCATGCGCGCGCGCGCGCTCCGTCTAGAGAATCCTAGGAATATTCTTCTAGAAAACACGTAATAGCAAGTTTAGTTTGTATAGTCTCGACGTTACTTTCACTCGTGTCTGTTTACCACTTATCAAAGTGTTGCCCAGAGCTTCCGGAAGGAAGGTAATATTGCATCAGACTTTTATTAATCATTGTTAATTCATCAATAAAGTATTTTAGGCCGGCCGTAAGAAGACGTTACTTTCGTTAATTTGCGAAACGATAGGTCTGTTTTCTGTGACTGAACTAATGTACACTTTTATATTTGGAACATAAAGTGAGATAGGTATTTATTTGATATTTGTCGAAAACGAAAAGAGAGTTCTAGCGCAGTCTAGTGCAGAAACAGAAAATAGACCACATATTTCTTTTGCGATATATTTACAACATCTTGGAACGAAGCTGTGATGGCATCATGCAATTAACGATGCCCCATCGAATACATCATCGTTGTTTCTTTATTTTAAAGGCCCAGCTGTACATCTATCGTAACGCTACGATCGTAAGCGATCGTGGTCGTAAGGAAAAAAGCTACCGTAAGATTAGCTACCGTAACATTGTCTGTCTGCATAAGATCGTAACAAAGCTAATAGCGAAACAGAATATTAGAGCCAAATAATTACATTCTCATTGGCTATCATATCGCCAGACAAGTTCGTAATCGTGTGAGTTGAAGTTGAGTTCACTCTTACGATGAGCTTACGATAGTTATTACGACGAGCGTTATGATTATCGTAAGGAGCTTACGATAGTCATTACGATAGATATAGCTGAGCCTCGATGCATCGTCGTGGCAATCATTGCTGCTTATGCATTGCGATTTGATACATTACGGACAGCTTTGATCCAGGCTATCGATCTTGCTTTCCTGTGCGTCACAAATAGAACGGACGCATGATGGAGTATCTGTTACATGTATAATTTTTTTATCGATTTAAACACTAAATTACATACGTATCACGTTACTCCACAAAATACGAACGGATAAATAAATCTCGCACATTCACATATCACATCCACATTCACGGGCTCATAGAAGTTCCGATTCATCAAAATGATACATCGAACTCTTCATATTACTCGGATTGACAAATCTGTCTTCCGTCTATTTCCATTGCAAGCATGCGAGTTATAGACGATTGTGAATACAATCTTAGTGTGAGTTAATCTTGCACTCATAATATTCTCCGCTTTTGCAACCTAATATATATTTCTCGTTCCCACATATGACACGGAATGTAAGCGATCGGTCGACAGAAGAATGGATGATATAATAATATGTGACTCGTATGAAAGTTATGGTGACACTTTATTCCAGGCTAGCATTCAACTTCTTTCGTCCGAAGAATAATCGTTCAAATACATGCGCAAACAAGATGTGCTACCATTATACTTTTATTATATTGGTCTCTGTTGGGTACACTGTTTCCTGATTAAAAATTTTCGGTACACAGATCATCGATCATACGATGATACATCACTACTAATCTCACAATGATGGTTATAATTATCCTGCTTTGTATTAGCATATTACATTGTTGCATGTTCCTTCCTGAACTCTATGATTACATGTACATATATATATAATGGATTAAATAGATATTTGCCTCGCGATGACATAAATAATCACAGCTGATCTTTCAGTACTACTTTGTCCGGCAGCGTAGAGCGGAAAGTTGATCGTCAAATAAATAGTATCAATCACAGCCAATCTTGCAGCTTGAAATGTTCTGGTAACCATTCCGATAACAACGATGAATCTTTAATTGGAACCACCATAATCATGTTGCCGTTCTAACTTCGGCGATTGTAACTAGAGCACATCTTCGCATGAATATGGATATCATGCGGTAATGTTACACAATTTCGCTAACACACTCCGGGTTTTCGCGAGTCTTGCACTTATGCACGTCATAAACTCCAGTTAGTCTGCAGAGCTAGCTTGAGCGTGACGAACATGATGAATAACGCGGTGCAGGCCATCAATGATGGCGATGACGCCATGCTATGCTGCATGGCGGCCGGATTGTCACCCTTGAAAACGTGCACCAAGACACGCGCCGGCTGGGCATTACTAGCTTCGCAGGTGTAGTTGCCCGAGTGACGATCAGACGCTTTTGGTACCTCCAACCAGCTCTCCCGACCAACGAGATCAGTGCTAACGTTGACGCCTTGATCAACGTCGTAATTAATCATACGGAAGTTGTGATACCAGAAAAGATATGACGGTACTTCCGTGGACTTCTTTACCAGGCAATGGAGTTGCAACGTGCTACCAGGCCTCACAAATTTCTCCACCGGACCGACTATCTCCGCTCTTGCTTCTGCAAATGGCCAAATATAACACATGAGACGTGAACCGTTCATAAATTCGGCTAGACATTGGGGTATTGTTTACTATTATGAGTATGTGAAAGCCTGTCCTGAGGGCGAGAGAAGGGAATAGCTCATGTAAGAGCGACAGAATCTTAAATATTCCGCCAGGGTCTCTCAAACACTGGGATCAGAAAATTAATCGGGCAATTATTTTAAAAAAAATTACGTTATATGTTTAAAAATGATCTCGTTTAAAATATTGTTATTATATGGGACATATGAGTAAACAATACATTATTTTTTCCTAATGAAACTGTTGATTTATAAAAAGTAATAATTTATTTGAAATCCTATTTATACTATACTATCCTTCAACAAAATATAATATCAAAAGACACGGTAGTGTTTTGCGCCAAGTGTAGTTAGCATGAGATCGCTCCGTTCTTTACGCAAGCCGGCGAGTTGCGTACACCCGAGATTATCGGATCTCTTAATAAACGACTGAATCGATCAATTTCTGAGTAGTCTCAATCCGACAACTTGGGTTTAAATTATATAATAAAAATGTTTTTATTTTCTACGAACGGAGATATCGTGTGAAATCCGAAATTCTACATTAAGATACGTCATCATCATCCCTCGGAAATGTCTGTTTTACATTTTAAACGACAGATGGCATTCGCCTACATTGCAGCACTTGTGGCACTACTTACCTGCAGTTTCAGTTACACCGATATATCGATAGAGAGCTAAATCGCTGTCATTCGTGGCATCGCTTCGTGAAAATATGTCGTTATCGTAAAGACCGCAGCACAGTCTTTTGCATAACGCATAATGCATAGTGCATGAGAAAATAAACCAAAGTTTCTCTTTTCCGTGAAATAAAAGGAAAGAAAGGTTTTTGGTTGATTCGATATCTTACATACTGTGCACTATGTGTTACGCAAAAGTCTGTACTGCGGCCTTAATCAGATATGTAAATTCTGAAATATTCTAAGTGTCGTACAAAAAATGTAAAAAATTGTCCCCTATTCGGTATAATTACCTTCATTTTTTTCTTCAAGAGCTCACACATACAAGCGCGTATACTTGGAATCTTTTTTACCTTTTTTACCTTTTTAAAAAAGAATAATTTTTCAACAAACTTCAAATATATCCATTTTTATGAACTATGCTGAAGCAAAAAATATAAACAAACAATAAGAATTTTTATCTATTCTTTTATCAAATTTTTATCAGCTATATTACAATTAGTTACATCATCTTTGTTTTATAATAATTTTTTAATACAGCTGTAGCTCTACAAATATTCTTATCGTAATTTGACAATCATTATGACTGACAATGAATAGTCATAATTTGTTAATAGCTATAATAGAATATTTTTCTGACAAGTAAAGCCTCAATGTTTGATCTATGAGATTTGTATAATATGGCAATTAATGTAATTGCCATAGTGAGGTTTATCGGAAATGATATGATAGGATGTTTTATCCAATAATATCAGAATTATAATTAATACGTATACATATATATGTTGTAATAAACAGTATTTGTATGAAAGTAGTCCGACTGCATAATTAACCTTTCATATATAGAGCAGCAGATTCACACGTTGCTGTTTCCATTAACTGAGCATCAATTGTATATATGACACTTGGATATCATCGGATATCAGCCATAAGGATATCAATTTTGATACTCATTTCTTTATGGGGACAAAAATATTGGTTTCCTTATTTTAATAGTGAATGTTGAACATACATAATAAAGAAACCTATTTCTGTTACTTATTATCGAAGATATTTAAAGAAATTAAAAATTTCACAAATCTTTCCGTTAGATAGCGTGAGTCAACGAAATGCATGTACTACAGTGATTAATTACCCGATAAGCAACTCTCTCTCTCGAGGTAATTAATTTCTCAATCAATTTACCCCATTGAGCAAATTGTCTATTAATTAAGTATTCAATTAGGCGATGTTCCATGGACCTGTATGCCCCACAGAGCACTTTTTTCATAGAATAATTGTCACTGTATAATCAATATTGCTATTCATAGAAATTACTTTATCATTCAATGTAGTATTATATTTTTTGAAACAATTACTTTAAGAAGATTATTAATACGATATAAACAATCGATATCCGATATTCATCTGCACTAGTCATAAAAATTTAATACATTCTATTGCTATTTAAAAGTTTTTTATTTTAATTGAATTGAATAAAGCTATTTAAATGAAAAGAATAACACATTAACGGAGATTGAAAATTGTACAGGTATATCGATAATACTGTCACAGATTATCATCATGTATCGCTAATCAATCGAGAATGGAATCAATCATGCGAAAGGATAATCTTTTTTTTAATATCTTTCCGTTACCAATTGTTGTGCTTGCGTGGAATTTTAACGGGTTTCATCGTAAATTGAAACCGTTCATTCTTTCCTGTGAACTGCCTATATTGATTTGTAAGTCGATAGCACTGAATAGCGTATGACACAGAGCTCTCAAACTATTTAAACCAAACAGAAATATTGCATTGATAAATTCACGATTTGAATGTAACGTTTCAAAGTGATTACAAACACATGATATTTTGCTTGATACTTTGACAGCTGTATATTTTGGAAAAGATTTACGTTTGCCGTTAGTTATCTATTTTTGTAGTTATCTATTTTTGCGTTCGACATCTAACACTTCGTATTAGATGTAGAACATTTCAAGCTATTAATTTTTGAAAATGCTAGTTCTGCCTCCATTTAAAAAAATAAATTATTGACGTATCACATAGAAAATGGCACATAACTCTTTTTATCAGTAATGTGATCTGTCTATTATTCTTATGTACAGCAATAAATAAAAAAAGAGTGGCATTTTTTAAATTCACGTGTACCACAAACGGTGAGTCCTCCTCTAATGTTGCACTCTGTAGCACAAAAATAATATTTTATAAATCTTTCACTTTCAGATGTAAATCTTTCATTCAACTTCACCATATTAACATACAAACTGTTATTTCACATCCAATCGCATTAGTTATTACAATTCCTATTCCTCGTGACTTTGAATAATAATAACACATTCATAATATTGTGAAAACTTTAAAGAAACATAAGCTGAATTTTAGTGAGATAGGAGAATTTTGAAGAAATTTTTGATCTTGGTCTCTCGCTTTGAAAAATACTGTTGGGACGACTCACATTTTGCGGTATCTCGTATGAGGGGCTCCGAGAATTTTAAGTCCGCTCACGCTCGGATACGTTTCATCCTTTCACTCGACGAGATCTGACACGCCGCGCGCTGGGCGTGTGAGGATCAGATGTGTGAGGGGTACTCGCTGCCAACACCCGCACCAGCCAGTCCAGATACGCTTTTACTACTGTCACGACCGCAAATGATAGTCGAGATGTGATTCGAAACGTTTGCGCGCGGTCTGAGGGCTCCCCAGAGTGAATGGGCATCGATTCCTGGGGGCTATTGCAATTTCAAATCACTAGAGCGTATGTCCTTGTCCGACGCTTGTCTGATTTTTTGACAGCCTTTACTTGGCATTTACGCAAGCCACCCCCAGACTTTGTCCTGACAAAGGTTCCTCATGTCGTTCCTGAAAAGTGCAACATGGCTCTGCTGCGGGTGAATTTTTCTCTCTTATTGTTCAATTCTTTTACTTCCGACCATAGTAGCAAAAAATTGATTTTCATAAATTAACTGTACATAACACAAAATATGTTAATGTGATGGATACTCCCTTTTTATCATATCACTGAATTTATATTTGAAAAATTAAAAATCAAAATTTGAAATTATTTCTCAATATACAAAACAAAATATATAAAATAAATATATACAAATACAATTTATTTAATATCACAAGTTAAATTGACTAGCAATTTAACAATTTTATGCTTTTTCGCATCTTATAATAATGTTGACTGGATATTAGACTCTGTAAATAATTAATTCTTATTGCGAAAAATATTACCTTGGTCGGGAGTCGAACTGGAAGAAATCGATCTCTAGTATTCCGTGCGAACGTTCTAAGCCTTTGAACCGAAGTCTTATTAATATATTCTTCGCAATAATTGATAATTAAAAATAAATTGATTTAAAAATTTGTTTCTTCAGTGCTCTATCGTTTTTACTAAAAGTTATTTGAAAATTATAAAAAAACAATACGTAAACATATAAATATACGATAATACAATTATACTCTATATATATATTTTTAACATTTTTCAATTGAATTTTTTGTACTTCAATAAAATCTTCAGTCGAAATTAATTTCGCTTTTTGCGAAAATAAAATCCTCTTCATTCAATGACAAAAAAACCTTATTTAATAATAAAAAAATTAATCGGTTGCATGTCTATAGGTTTGTATTCGTTAAATTAAAAAAATATATTTTTTTATTCAAACAAACTTTAGTGTCTGTATTGATATATACTTATCTTTTTATGTTTACGTAAAATGATACTTGTGTACAATACATATTGTTTTTCGAAAGAAAAAATAATATGGAAAAGGACAAATTTTTTAAGTTAAAAATTTTTTAAGTTATTTTTTAAGTAATTGGTATTAATAATTTTAAATTTATTATTCGCGTATTTATCTTACAAGAACATAAACAGGTTTAATTGTGAGCTCTCTCAGATAAAACTAATTTGCGTTTTACGTTAATTAAAAATTCATAATAGTTGTATCGTAAAAGTATTTAATGAATTCGTCAGCTATTATTTCTGTATTTGGTCTCAAATATGACTATGCCATCGTTTTTCACGTGATACGTAACGAAGTCCCAACGCAGATCATTAATGCATGCGGCACAATGGCGTTGCTATTCCATCGCGCCACGCATAAAAGCATAAAACCGACATAAATATCGCTGGATGTGGCACAGACTATATCATATGCGAAACATTATCGGCCCGTTGAGAGTTAATAATTCAAAGTCTTCCGTGAAAAGCGTTACGTTGTTCAATAAGAAGGACATGTCGCTTCGCGGCGCGGCGCGACATGGCATGATGATGTATTTCGAGGGTATAATTCGTGACTTATTGGTGGATATCGCGTATTACACACTGTCCGTAATTAAATGGGAAACTGAGATTCCATATAAATTGTAAATTCGAGATGTTACGTATTGAGAATTGGACAGCTTATAAAGTGCCACGGAACATAATATCGCGCAGTTATTGTAAGCTTAAAGATGATGTTATTATTAAATGATTTAAAAAAGTCTGAGGGGGCTTCGTCGAGAAAAAAGGGCTGAGATGATCTTGTTAAGAACGAAATATGTCCAGAATTATAACAAATGGACAAAAATCAACGCGAGCACGCATTTCGTTTCTCACGCTGATTGTATTTTGATGAGAATTTATTAAGGCCAAATTTAAAACTATCCTCATTTCAAAGACAATATCACGATTATATTGATTCTAAAGTTATACCATATTCTTTCCGACTCGCCGCCTTCATCAAATTCAACTTTCCTTCTGAGTTCTCATTCTTAGTACCTCAATTGGATTTTTTTCATTCACTTGCCTGCCAATATATTTCGGCATTTCGGTAAACTTACTTCGATCTTCTTCATAAAATTGTGCGTTCTTAAAAATTAAGATTCAAAATTATTGTTATATGAATACTTTAGAAGCATAATACTTTTAGCAATTATAAGAATGACAAAATGTACTGCTATTACGAAATTCTTTTAATTTGCAAAACAATTTAAATTAATAGCTCATCCGACATGCTTAATTAAAATAATAATCAATTTAACAAAAAAAAAAGAGAGCAATTAAATAAAAATAAAAATAAAATATTAAATATAAATATAAATAAAATATTAATTCTCAAAATTTAATAGAATATTATTGAAGATATAATAAATTAAATTGATTTTCAGTTTTATGTTTATAACTGTATTAATAATGCTACATTTAACTAGGTAATGAAAATTTAAAATTTGATTAACTATTAACACTTATTAGGTATTACAAGGCAAAACATTGCTTTGTAATACCTAATAGGTATTAATATATGCAAACGTTACAAATTTGAAATATTTATTTTATAAGTAAATTTACATTTAAGTTACTTTAGGCATTTTAAACTGTCAAAAGAGTCACAATATTTGCTTATATAAAAGTTCTGTACTTATAAAACTTTTCTGTGGAGGCTAAAAATTATTACAGATTATATATGAACAAATATAATATAGAGTTTTTAGAATTAGACTTAGATATCTAATTTTATGTACAATATCATTCAACGAAAATTTATGTACATGTGTGCGTGCGACGTAATAGTATATATAAGTAACGTTAATAACATACATCGTATGTGTGTAAGTCTTATTGAATAGGTAAAACAGATAATTATGGGATATCTCCTTAAAAATATACAAATAGATAATGAAACCGAAATGTGTAAAAGAGAGAATATTCAAAAACAAAATTTCATATGTTACTTGTGGGTTTTATTGCTGAAAGGAATAATTTTGCATCAGTTGATATAGTTTTTACGATTGTGACATTGAGAATTCCCCAAAAAGTAAATACACAAGCTAAATATTTTTATTTTTTAAAAGCTTTTTTTAAAAAAAAAGAGTAATTTATCTAAATATATTATAATTCGTTTATTACCAAATTCAAAATTTATTACTCGTTCCTCCAAGTCTTTTGCCATGTACAAAAACATAAAATTTAGAAATAATTGGAATAGAGAAAAGTTCAGCTTATTCTCTCATAAATAATAAGATATCAAGTCTACTTAATTACTTTATACATATATACGTTCATATACAAAAGTGTAATATGAATAAAATTAAAATTAATTTTGAGCTACATGTATAATCCACATACTGAACATAAATATCGAATTATACAAAAATGTTATATAATATTTTATATCATAAAAGCCAGGGTATAGAACCACTCATGATCATTAAAAGTTATAAATATATGAGTATATAATGTTGTAATAAAAGGTTTTACTTACCAACGACGTCAAGGAGCAAAAATATACTCGTGGGCGGATGGGTGGACACTTGGCATTCATACAATCCGGCATCCCTTGGTTGGACGTATTTTATTTGAAGCGTCCAATCTTCGCTGTGGTGGAAATGAATTGCCTGAAACCGTTCATCGTTGGCGTATGTCGTTAGTCCTACGGTCAGTAATTCGTGTAACAATAAATTCTTCCGCTTGATCCACGACACCTGCAAACAAAAAAATTAATTTATAAAAATGTGATTTAATATCTATGAATCGTATTATGTATGTATGAAAGTAGAGAAAAGGCTATTTTTAATAATGTCGTTTTCCATGTAAACTGAAAAAAAAATTTACTAAATTTTATGAAATATTTATTCGAATAGTACTCTAACACGAAGTATTTACTTACAGTAAATAAATATTTATTAAAAATAAAAAATTGTACTAAAATTAAATAAATATATGTTTACATGTATGTATATTATATTTTGTAAATATTTCGTTAGTACTATTCAAACAAATATTAATAAAATTCTATAAATTTTTATTCAGTATATCTTTTTGGATAATTAAGTAAAATTCTTATTTAAAATCTTATTTTTATCACAGATTGCATAAATGATTTTTTTACCTTTATAATTTTAATATGGAATTTTAACATCTGTATTAACTATTTCAAGCATGAAAGAAAGCATGAATTTAATATTGTAAAACGAAATATTTTCATAATTCCAAGAATAAAAAATGGCATAATTTAAGAATTTTAAAACTATGTACACAGAGTTCATTCATATTGAATTCATATACGCATATTGATAAAAAATTAACTCCTATTTATTCGAAAAGCATGCTCAAAATTCAATGTAATAAAACGAAAGAAGTCGTATAAAAATTGAACGTGCAAAAAATATGTGTGTTATGATTATTAAAATATCTTGTGTATTATTTTTAGAACACCAGTGATTATATTCATCTATTCGCTTTTCTAGATGATAAAATTGAGTGTTTTACTACTGCGGTTTTTATATGATGCAGTAATTGGAATACAGATTGCCAACGCACCTGCCGCAATTGTTAGTCATAACAGTCTGTGACTACTGTGTCCATATATAATGAACAGTAATGACTACCCGTTCATAACGGTTAGAAACTACTGTCCAACATAGCGATTCGCAACTACTGATACGCATCCGTAGACCGTAGAATACAAACAGTAACGCCGCGGTAACTACTGCTCGTTCCTCAGTCCACATAGCTCGTTATTATATTAATTGCTCGTATCGTAATTCTGCATACGTAGCTATTTGAAAACATTAACCCTGCAAACAAAGGATGTAAGTATGTTCTAGGTGTTTAAAATATTTTGCGCGATTTAATACCTACGTCCTTTGTAAAAACGTATATTTTTTTTTAAGTGATAAATAATAAATGAAGCGTGAGTCGATTTACTTAATCTTCTTTTCTTTTATTTCCTGCTGACGTAAAATAATATTCCAATACTTACAAATTTTATCGCGGTCATATTATAATAGTTACCACAATGCATGTAATGCATATAATTTTGAAAGTACAACTTCCTCTTTTCCCCGCATATGACTTGCAGATTCATATGCAAATAAAACCTTCATATTTTTACAAAAATGCGATCAAATTTCCAGATGCTGTTTTTATAAAAATAATTTCTGCTGGATTTATTATACAAAATAGTCTTCTATGGATATTATACTTACATAATAGATATTATGTCTACTAAATATTTTGGTAAGGTAATAATTTTATTACAGTATACATTTTTTACGTGTCTGATATTTTTACAAATAGATTCGTTGTAAAAAAAATCACTATGTCTGTAAATGCGCCCTTGTTATTTCTACAAATAACACATATGTCTCATATTTCTAATCATTAGACTTTTATTTCTGCAAAACTTCTCTGCATCCTAAACATCTTCGAATTAATTATTTTACTATAAAATCCACACTTTCGCGCTAATACGCGCGAATCACTTTATCGTGCGATATCTTAGAAAAATTCAAACAATGAATACATTCCCGGCTTTACCATTAATTACGAACATTTCCTGCGAGATGTGGGGAATGCATCCTCATCTATGCTAAATTAAATATTATAAAATTTGTGACGTCACTGAATCACTCAATGTCAACAACTATTAGTACATGCCGGATGCTTAATTATAACGAACAATAACTAAAATTTGCAACGACCAGTAACTGCGACAAATATACATACACGTATGCGCGCGACGGTCAGTAACTATGGCACGTCAATAACGTGCGGTAACTATCATACGTATTTCCATCCGACCTCCTGAAAACCTCAAGAAGCCCCGTCAGCCAGAATAATCCGACAACTGTACGGCGAGATGATTGTAGGGCTCGTGACCGGAATTAATCGTGAACTCCAAAGACGATTAAATCCCCTTGATAACCACATATTTTTTATCCCTTTGTCATGCTCCAGCATAAAGAAAATGATAAAGAAAAAAATATGTGTCGAATAAAGAACCGCGATGCATAAAACATTTTGATATTTATAAATCGAAAAGTATATGCATCAGAAATACGGCGACATTATGTAAACCGACTTTACATATATTTTCACGTATTTTAATGTAGAAAACGCACAGAAATGTAATAATATATAACAGAGAATAATATAAAAAATTAAAAATATATATCCATTTCCAAATTATTTTTCCATATGTTACTACTCTAGTTCAATAGCTTGTCTTCCATCTTTCTGTCCACCATAAACCAATGTGATATTTGCTCGCAAAAAGGATATACCGTAGAGAAATGTCCTATGAAATCGATCCTCAGAAGACAGAAAGCAAGAAAATATTTTACGTTGAAACGACTTGGCCAGTATCCATTTTCACATTTTAGTGAATAGAAGTCTATAAAGCCGAGTAAAATACTACTAGACAGGACACACACGAGCTAGTTAATTTTATTGTGCATTTAAACGTGCCAGACATTAAAAGTTTCAAGTAATTTTCTATTCTAGGTAAAATCCATTTTCAATCACAATTCATAGGTGAAAATAATTCAGAGCGATTGAGAGAAAAAAATCGATGAAAAATGAAAATTAATGACCGCAAACATTGAAAAGTCCCGTGGCAAATTTGCTTCTATCAAACTGGAACACTTCTGTATATTTAATGTACAGGCAACGTTTGTAAACGTAAAATATTTTGTAAATAGTAAAACATAATATTTGTGATAAATTTGTTTGTATACTCATTGACTCAAAGATTGCAACATTTTTCGATGGATTTCTGAATGCAACACCGAGCGATTGCTTATTTACTTATGGATTCATAAATAAGAACCAACCGCTTAGTGAGTACGCTCCGAAACTCATTAAAAAGAAGATGTTACAACCGTTTACTCCATGATCATACACTGGAAAAAGTTACTGAGAAATTTATATAGGAAATGAAGATGTACCCACGCTAGGTAATTATGATTACGTTTACACAACTCGATTTACGCCTAGTTTTAACATCGATATTATGAAAAATTAATTAATCATATAGCTATTCCTTTGAAGAATGACTGTGATTGGTTAGTTTCATAACATCGGTGTAAGGGAGCGTTTATATTTGCCGTAATCTGCCGGATGACTCCGGGCAAACATATTTTTTCTTTTTTAAAGAGGTTTTTTTTAAGGATCACATATTTTAAAATCTATAACGTTATAATTAATAATATTAAATCTCATAGGACTGTACATGTGAAAACACAACCAATAAGAAATAAATACCTTTAACAATCTGGCTGGATCTTAAATGTTTGTATAATTTTGTGTAAACTTGTATATTATATATGTAATCCTTTAAACTGCACGTTGAAATAATTTTTCGGTCTTGAAACGCGAAGGATAGTTCACTTTTCATGTTCACACGCTGTAAACTGGGAGAGATCAGGAATGTAACAATTTGCTTTTTGTTTTTATATTTTCTAAGTTATATATAGAATTTATAAACGAATCTTACACGACAGTAAAGGTTATTAGACAATATAATCTAATTGAAAAACTAGCAACATATTATTATCAACTTTTTCAAATAAATCTTTTAAAGATATGTCATTTGTTATTTTTGTCCTTACTTCTAGGGACAAAAAGTAACAGGCGATGAAATAAGATAGAGACAGCTGTAATATCCTGTTTAACTTTAAAAATAAAACTTTAAAAATAAATTAATAGAGGAGATACTTTTAAAAGGATTTTTATTCTGTTATTATTATATTATTTTTGTATTTATTTTTATTTTTTCTGCAGCTAATTTATATACTTTCGCAGAAACTCGCCCATGATATGTTTTTCTTTTTTATGAATGTTTGACATTCTAAAAATATTAATTCCATATTAAAATAACATACGCATACTAGTAAAGCAAAGAAAGGAGAGCATAGAAAAAGCCGAGTGAGAACAAAAGTAATAAATAACAATAAATCTTGTTACTTTTGTTCCCATTCGGCTATTTCGATACTCTTCTTTCTTTGCTCTCTATTAGCGATACGCTATACCTCTCATTAATATGTTATTATATGCTAATCTATAATCATAATAAATTTTATGCCTATCTTCAAGTTTAATGTCTATTTAATACAAACATCTGGAGAATTTTACGTAATTAAAATAAAAAGGTGTACAATTGAGAAACTGATATTAAAAACTTACTTTTAATGTTATATTTCAATAAAACAGTAGAATTAAAAAAACTGCTTGTTTATGCGTATTACCAACAACTGAGGTGAGAGAGAAATGTGATTGATGTATAAAGGTAGAAGACAATTATTGGTTAATTGATATTTTTTTTATATAAAACATTTGTTACATTCGTCGTTTTATATAAAACATTTGTTACATTTTTCCGTGTTACATTTTTCTCTGATTTTTCCTACATACACTCGAGCAAACGTGACAACTATGTCTATTTGTATACGATACGAAATGCAAATGTACACGGAAAACGAACGAATACTTATGTGGATATCCTGATCCATTCACAGCTCGTGAATTGCAAAATCACCATGGTCCTCTCTCTCCAAAACCGTTTTCACTATCGGAGAAATCATTCCGTTGATATTTCATTGTTCTAGCACGTTACTATATTGTTTTTCTTTTTAACGCATCCGTTGAATTTTATTTTCGAACATTTTCATTGTACCGATGCATTTGGAGATACATGGCGACGATAATGGATGCGACTGTAATTTCATACGTGTGTGAGCTTCCTCGGGATGTAAAATTTGAATGCATTATTTATGTATAAATTGTAACATATACATTTCGCACATGAATAACGGCATTACATTTACTTGCGATGATATCAAGTTAATACAAACCATGAATTTACAATAAATATATAGATAAGTGGCCTGTATAGACCATTTATAAAAAGCGCACATATTTTTTATTCAAATATCAACTTTTATTATTTTTATTTCATTACGTACTACTTAAATTGTTACTTATAGAATGTAATGAATGATAAAAAATTGTGTAAACAAAATCGGTAGAAATTAGGAAAAAATAATTAAAAAATAACAAATGATAAGAATAAAATATAAAGTTACATAATTTTTCATTTTATCTAAATAGAACATTCGAGCAATTACTATTGCAAAAATATAAATGATATATTTCCGTTCGAAGAATAAACCTCGTGATAATGGTTGTGTCTGCAACGCAAAACGTGCAAATTAATTGATTCATAGCACTACGATTTATTGCTGTTTCAGATCTTACTCCGCCCGAAGGTTGGTCGCCAGAAAATTTCGCAGATCCTACAATCTACTATACTTGCATATATGTATAGCATTTGTCAGTTCTCAAGTTACGCCACATATATTCATCGCACTGTAGTAGAAATTCTCATCAGAACTTCCGACTCACGCTCGATTGTTATGAATTTTGGCAGAAATACTCCAAATGATATCAAATGTCCTTAAATGAATTTTTACCGACACAAAGGTTTAATGCCAAAAATGTTTACACAAAGTTATATACTGCTGGAATGAAGTTTCATAAATGATATTTTCTATTGTAAAGAAATTTTCTATTGTAAAAAAATTGAGTTAAATTAAATGTATTTCCATTGTATTTCATTAAAAAAAATTAAACTCCAAAAATGTTTAAAATTATATAAGTACGTGCAATTAGATTTCAACACTGAAAAAGATTTCGGTGCAGGCTTGTCAAATGAATTGAATATGTACATAAATTCACACTGAAATATTTGTAAGCACCGTTTTGACCGAGAATATAATTATTTCTCTTAATTAATTTATTCTTATTGGTCTAATTTTCAATTATATTTGTTAACATAAAAATCGAATTGAATTAATAGAGATGATGAAAGATATCGTTTGTTTAGTAATAAGACGTTTAGTAAATAGACGTTTTGTTTAGTAATATTTAAGATATAATATTAATAAGGAGGGCTGCAAGTGTGATTGATTTTAAAACATCTGCACAAACATAAATAAATGAATAAATATTAGATAAATTCACGCCTAATATTCATATAAATTTGATAATATTCGTTATTTAATTTTTAGAGAAAATAATATGATAAAAATAAAGCGTAAAAACGCCGCGATTTTAGCTGCCTGACGAAGGCTGCACCAGCTGCACATTCGATGCACTTCCCTTTCCTCTCTGTGCGTTACGTGAAGTTAAAATTTTTCAAAAATCACGCGTATTATTTCCGTACTCCATCGATTGCGTTGTAATTTTTTAAGATGCCATACAGATAGGCACAGATAGAGCAGATGTGTACGCTCGTACCTACCAAATATTGAATGCCTTTGAGATACATGTTTATCTATCCCAACTGAGAGCACTTCTCCGAACTATAAGCGGTTCATGCTTATTGAGCGATATCCAGATACGATTGGATAGCATCGAAACGGCCGCGGCATATTCAGCGCCAACGCCCTCGCATCGCTTTCATACATAGATGGTTCCTTGTGCAGCAACCCAATTACCGGAATACAGGCCATTAGCAATACCCCAAAGAGTTTTAAGGCCGCAACCATCCTTTATTATCGCCATTTTATTTTTATTTTTTTCCTTATGTCCATCAATCATTCGCCACCGTGAAAAATCTCGCATACGAGTTACACATCTTGTCGCTACAACGATGTCGCGACACTTCCGCAGATTACTTGTGAAAATTACGAGATCTCAAAAAAGCAAAATAAAGATCGGCTTGTGAGAGAGAGAGAGAGAGAGAGAGAGAGAGAGAGAGAGAGAGAGAGAGAGAGAGAACTAGAGATGCGCGCAACAAAAGCTGTGGCACTCGCTTTGATTTGAATATTTTAATATGTTTCTTGTGTACCCCAATGCTTCAGTGTAATATTATTGAACGAGGAATAACCGGGCGATAAAAAAGAATAATGAATGAGTTGTTATGTGATTTCTTTTTTTTACAAATCGGTTGCTCTTTCAATGTGACGCATTTACAACGACGAGAAGAAAGATTACGTTTAATACGATGATAGTGCTTTATACGCATACAAGTGCGTCTAACAGAGTACATGTGCACTATTTAAATAATTATTTCATGTATACTTTCTTCCGCTCGTCAGATCAATATGTGCGCTACGAGTCTTTTAATAAAAGTTTTAGCTCTATGCAAATATCTAATACATGTAATGCAGATTCAGTGAAATACATAATATATAGTAATATTTCATATTTTTGTAAAAAAGAAACTATTAGAGTTTTTTATTGTATCGATATTAATATGCTTCTTATTTACATTGTCGCTTTTCTTATTAATTCTTATCATCATTAAGTAACATTTTGTCATTTATTTTTGCGCACGGTGACAATGAAATAATGCATGGTTTTATTTCTATTTATAACATTCTTATTTCACAAATGTATATTATAGATGGTACTGTTAGATTACTAGATCGGATTTTTTTGCAGATAAAATATAAAAATATACAGAAAATATGCAAATATGCACAAATATGCAAATACGCTTAAATAAATATGTATTCTTAGAATGCTTTTTCAATAAGATATTTCCATGTTGGACTTACTTCCCAATCCGCTTTCTAAAAAAATATGCAATTACATAAGAATCAATATCTATAAATTACTATACAAATAAAAAAATAGACTAATTTTATATTTATTTTCTTCTTTTGAAAAGAAACATGATTATTAATTTTTTAATAAAAAAACGTATTATTAAAAAATTTATTATTAATAAATTTAAGTGTAACATTTTACATAAAGAATAAAAAATGTTAAAGTTATATTATTTTAAAAAATAATATTTGTAAAAAATTAAATGACATTAATTCAGCGTCAAATAGTGATTTGAATTAAAAAGTTTTTTTATTATATACAATTTTCTTTACATTCACAGTTATCTAGACGTCGAAACTTTTGAAATTTAAAATAATAAAATAGCGTTCAAATTTGTAGAACTAAAATATGATAAAAAACATTAATTGTTGTTAATAAAAGAATTGATTAATTCATCAATAGAATATATTATCAGATAAAAAAAATATATTTTATCTAATGCAAACACTTAATTATTCAATTAGTACATAAAAAACTCTAATAAGTAATTAGAGCATCTTTGATCGCGCAACTATGAGTACTATCACCTTCCGTTTATCCTCAAATCCAGCCTCTGTAATCACAGAATTTAACTTACTGAATCTGCTTGATTTATTGTCCGGGCGATCTTTTGACATCTTTTGTATCCGGCCGGTGAATACACGCAATCGCACTTCATTAAAATCGCTGACACACACCGAGGAACTGTGCATCCGTGTATTTTCATATCGAGACGCCTTCGGATTGCGGAGTCCCGCAATCTAGTCGACCCTGTTATAATTAGATTTATGCCGGAGCGTTCATCTCTCTTGAACGAATTCCAAATATTGCTGTAAATTACGGATAAAAAGGTTGGCGATGCGACCTAGTTCACTCAGCTGTGATTGTGTTTCCACAACCTACCAGCACTCAGAATGGTAACATCGTTACTTCCATTCGCTCGAACAGAAAAAGATGATGCGAAGCGGCAAGCGAGTGTGTACAAGCGAGCCATGAGCTTATAATATAACAAATTTAACATATCCCACACACAGTTTCAGGTTATTTAAATCTCCGTCAGAGAGGGAGAGAGAGAGAGAGAGAGAGAGAGAGAGAGAGAGAGAGAGAGATCGTCTAATATCGTTAAACAATTTTAAAAAAAGCTTTTACATTTATTTTAGACATCTCTCTCTCTCTCTCTCTCTCTCTCTCTTTCTCTCTCTTTGAAATTTATCTATATACTATAGTTAGAAAATTTGTATTAAGTTTAACATATTTCATATGTCCCAAATAATACATCCAAATTTTTTAGTTAATAATTTAACTTAAGATGAATGTGTTAGAAAATAGCAAAAATATTTTGTAAAAAATTAACGAAAAAAATGTAACAATGATACAATGTGTAAACATATTTGAAAGCATATTTTAATACATTTTAGAATATATTAAAATACATATATTAAATATATTTAATTATTTACATTAAAATTTATAATTTAAAATGCACTACATATTTTTATTACTTATTCATTAATTTAATTGAATAATTTCAACAGTAAGAAATGTTGAACATTAATTTAACAGAAAATATTCGAATAATACAATCACATTATCTCAAATTAATATTCGAATATATTAAAAGTACAAAAATGTTAACAAGGATAAGTTTTAAGCCTTAACATACAATACATAATATTTTTTTTACTATGTATATTATGTTTAGATCTTGTAAACTTTAATGGAAATTCTATTGTTTATATTTAATGATAAATCTTTGATTTGTTTGAAGTTCGAACTATCAGACGAATGTAAAAAAATCTTATCGTTTGAACGAAATATCTCGCAAAACAAGAAAGATTTTGTCTTATGTCAATATCATTATTTGAAAGAAAAAAACAATTAAGTTTTACCTATATGAGAAATATCTTTTCCTAGACGCAGTATATCATTTATTATCTTCATTGTTATCCATATGCCGCATCATAATTCATGTCTATCGTGACTGTAAACGTATGCACAAGATTCTCGCAGTGTTGTATAGCTGTAAATGCCACCACTGCCGCATCATGACCAGCATTGTGATGAGCTTACTACGTGTATCTAATTTTCTCTAAAATATCAATTCGATGAAATAGAAGAAAAGCGCACTCTTATTACGATCTCGATGGCGTTTCCTCGGTGCGTTATCTTACTATCTATCGTTCACCTCAGTTTGCGGCGATGAAACCTTATATGTTCGCGGAATGATGCAGCATCGAACAACGACAGCCAGATAGGTATAACAACCGAGCGAGTCGTTTGACAAGACCGTCCCTATCGATTTCTACCTGCATCCATTTGACTCACGCGCGCCTGCTCTCCTCTGTCCTATAACGCGCCAATTATTCTCGAGCGCTCGTGGGAAAGGTGTAATAATTCCGTAATAACTTCCGGAACATCGCCCGAGGAATAGTGAGAACGATAGCGAATGGCCGCATAACTGACAAACGAGATACCGCGCGAACAATTCCAATCATTTTTAGGGGCAATACGCGTCTCGCAATTTAGACTCGTTTTTTTTTTCTATTTCTGTACCAATATCGTATCTAGCAGTAAGATGTTTCGCTTAAATTTTTGTTGTTTGGTATGTGAATTGCACATTACACGTTCACCTAATTTTTTACTTTTTATATCGATTCCAGATTATTATTGCAATCTGTCAGGTTTCTTCAGCAGTATGAAGAAAACGGCATCTTATGTAGATGTAATAACAATGTGCTTCCATTTTAAGAGTAAAAAATCGTGTCAAAAAAATTCCACTAGAGTTGTTAAAATATTCCGATAAGAAATAGAAGTAATGGCTGGAACGATCAAGGCTAGATCTTTAATGCTTAAATAATTTAATCTGAATTACTATATATTTATGTATATATTATATATGTAGTTGCATATACTACATTTGTAGTCATTCAAATTGCACGCCGGTTTTCCGAACTTATAAACGCAATTAAACTACTGTAGTAATATCACGAATTAAATTGACAAGCAATTTTAATAATTTGATGCTCAATCAGGCATCCTATTAAAAAGATGTTAATATGCTAAAAACCTATAAATAAATTTCTTGCGAAAAATATTACCTCGGCCGAGAGTCGAACCCGAATCTCTTGTATTCCATACGAGGATCCTAAACCTTTTGACTACTGAGGCTTGTGAAATCTCTACTTTTCAGGGCAGTATTTTAGAAAACGTTCTTATTGATACTTTATGTGGAATTACACAAACATGAATGAAGATGCATTAAATCACAAAATTTGCTAAGTTCCACGGCGCGAATTAAAAATTGTACACAAATGCGGTTTACAGCGTTCGAAAGAATGAATCTTTATCTTTAAATTGTTTCTTTACGCTCTGATTTTTTTCATTGAGTTATTCAATATTGAAGCAAAAAAGTTTTTGCTTCAACGTTGAATAACTCAATGGTGAAGAAAAATCATACACAGTTTCATAAAAAAACAAATGAAAGGTAGAAATTCGCTCTTTCGAATGCAGTCAACCGATTTTGATGCTTTTTAAATAGTGATACGTTGTAACTATATGTTGTAACATTTTTTTATGCCAACTGTTTTACATATAGCTAATAATTAATATCCTATGCCATGTTACCCAACTATGACACGCACGTATAGTGGTAAATGAAGTTGAACGAGCAATAGGTTCATTAAATGGTTCATTAAACTCTATTTGATTGTATTGCTTCGTGTTTGCGTCGCATGTTAAATCGGCGCAACATTGCGGCCAAATGCCAGTTGTATTAAGTTATGAGGCTGTGCTAACAGCCACCCGTTGGAACAATAACAATGTCTTTTAACAGACTTTCCGATTATTCGTACATTCTTCGCGCGCGGAAATATTCCATTCTAGACATCGTCATCGACGTCATCGTTCTTCGTAAGAAAAACTTTGCATTAATACGCGCGCGAGCAAAATTATTATGTGAACAAAAAAAAAAGAAACAAACCTGATAACAATATTATACCAATCGGTAGAGAAATTCTTGCACGGCTGCTATGTAGGTACATTGTAAAGTCGCGATGGCGGGCGTAAGAAATCTTGAATGCGGTTGTAAAGATATCGGATTAAACAGCGCTTCAACTTGTAATCGCTACATTTATACCACGAATTACGTTCTTCTAAAGCGAGATTAAACCACGGAATTTTACGTTGCAAAGGTGCACATGCCGGGTTAAACTTTTCTAAATGGGTTTGGATTCTATTCTCGTAAAAAAATCTCGTTATGTCGCAGATATCAGCATGTTTTTTAATGGCATATCGACGCGACATTTCGAATACCAATCCATTTTGGAGATGGTATAACTTCAATTCCGAAAATCCGACTGTGATCAGCGTGTCGCGTTTTGGTTCATATTCACATCTCATTGAAATGCATGATGTTTCAAAACTGAATTTATAGAACTTTCCAAATAAGCAACTCGATTTAGATAGAAAGTCTAACGTATACAAAATATGTTAAACAAATACATTTAATATTAGGATAAGTGAGGAGATTATGCCACACTTAAGAGAAATTAGATTTTTGTATAATTATTTGTTTAGTTCAGAGTGCTTCTGTACTGTATACCTTCTTCTTCCATTTCCTTTCTTTATGTATTACTTGTATATGATAGCAAATAAATATTATATTTTCATTTTTACTATTAAGAATAAAGAAGTACAAGTGTAGTGTTGAAAAGTAAGTAAAATGCCACCATGTGGGTGATATGCCATCAAACATAGGATATCTGCCATATATTATCTAATATGCCAAAAAAGTGATAATTACAACACACATTACGTTATTTTACCTATTACAAAAACACAAAACGTTACGTCCAGTAAAACGAAGAAATCGTGGATCTCATGATTTCTTCATTTTACGAACGTTGTTTGAATGTTGATTGTAACAATTGATATGGCATCAACATCTTAAGCGTTGCTGTGAAAATTTTCATGAAGGTGATTCTGGCGCAAATGATCAAGCTTATAGAGGGGAAGCTCAGACCGGAACAGGAAGGCTTTAGAACTGGTAATCCTCCATCGACTAAATCAACACGTTCAGAAATAGTCTGTCGAAATGCTCTCTCCGTTCGTAGATATCTCCTGTTCGTCGATTACGAGAAGACATTCGATTCCATCAACCGCGAATGCATCTGAACCGAGTTGGGTAATATAGGCGTGCTCCCAAAAATCATCTTCCTTACATGAAAAATTAATAAGGGATTTCAATGTCGCGTTCTACACGAGGAAGGATTCTGTAAGAACCATTTGAGATCATTTCTGGCTGCCTGTTTTCCTCATTGTTGTTTCTGATCGTCATGGATGCGGTAACGAGGCATGTGACGGAAAACAAGTCGAGAGGAATCGTATGGAAACCCCTTAGATCAAATAAGCGACTGGAATCTGTGGATTATGCGGACGACAAATGCGAGCTGTCGCACAACATCAATGACATACAGCAAAAACTGGCAATCGTCTATCTCAAAATCAACGTCGCAAAGCCCAAGGGAATGAGCTGATTGATGCGAATCCAAATACAGACTCCAGCCGACCATTAAAGCTCAATGAACTGCCAATTGGGCGAATAGACGAGTTCCTGTACCTGGGAAGTATAGTTACGGAAGATGGCGATACTGATAAAGATGTGGAAATTAGGATCAAGAAAACGAATGCTTTTGTACTAAGCAAGATATAGGGCTCTACCACCTACAGTATCAAGACCAAGCTACACATCTTTTAATCGTACGTAATCTCTGCACTTTCATACACAGATGTGAGATCTGGCTCGTTACAGACGCAATCAAGCAAAGAATCCAGGTGTCAACTGCTGTCTTTAGGGGATCCTCCGTATCTTCTAGTCGAACATTATCAGCAATGAAACACTGTGAGCCTGCATCGAACAACGAGATATCAACGTGGAGAAAATTTGATTGGCTTGAACACTCATTAAGAAAGAACCAGAGCGAAATCTGTAATCGCGATCTTGTCTACAATTTGCAGAGAAAGCGGAGAAGAGGATGTTCCAAGAAAACTTGACGCCGCTTTATCTTGAAGAAGGTTCGTTGAGAATCCATGGCAGATGCATCAACGAGCTCTGGGACTTGAAGGAACTGGCCGACCGAGATATGGAGACAATAACTGATGAACTGCCTATGTCCAGTATAAAGGTAGCTCAGAATCGACGCCGAGCAAGGCGTTATATTGTATGTGTATGTATTATATATATATACATATATAATATGTATATATTTCATATATAGTTTTGTATAATTGTATATAATGTATATACTGCGTATATAATTATATACATATGAAAAATCTTCTACCGAGATATTGTAAATAATCGAATAAAATTTTTCAGTTTTAAAAAAATAACGTGTTAAAAAAGCTCTTTATGTGTATACAATGTGATAAATTTTACTTTATTGACACTTTCAGAATAGTAAATAAATAAATCGAATATTGTATTTATATTCCGCTTATTTGTACATAAAATTCGCATGCGTCAATCAATGAATTACGAATTTCAACAACCCTTACCGTGCCCTCTCCTAGATTGTGGACAACGCAAGGCATCAGAGCTGTGGATCCTGATTGCGCTGAAATCGATGTTGAATTTTCCGTACCGAAGGTCATCGGCAGGGTTGGTGGCAGATCGACATCTAATGGCTTTCCCGTCGTGCCGTCCAACGAGTTCATGTTAACATCAACTATTTCAGCCGTCACTGCTGTAGGATACTCTGAAACAAATTACCAATTGTATCATAATTTCGTAAGCACAAATTGCAAAGCTTTTATAATTTATATCAAGCAAATATTGTTACAGTATTAACGGCTCCAACGCCATATTTGACTAAAAAATGGTAAAAAAGATCTCAATTTAAACAATTTTTTTCGTTCTCAACATAAATTTCACCTCACAGACACGTATTAATGCATATGTTTTAATCCTGGAAAATGATTTTCACATTTATAAACG
>NW_017305884.1:459666-480557 GCF_001594115.1 Trachymyrmex septentrionalis
TTCAATTTAAACAATTTTTTTCGTTCTCAACATAAATTTCACCTCATAGACACGTATTATAATGCATATGCTTTAATCCTGGAAAATGATTTTCACATTTATAAACGAGGAAAAAAGTAATTGTTAAAAATTATTGCGTTTAAGTCGATATACAGATCCGTAAGAGGATGCTGGAGCCGCCTGTATTACCAATAAAACTAGCGTTTTTGACGTTTTTGTTCCTGTCCGCGAAGAAGTGTTTTCACACAGAAAAAAATTCCTTTTCCACGATTAAATTATACATGCTAATGTACTTGTCGCTGGTAATTTTTTATTTTTTTTTCAGCTTTAAACACTAAATACAGCAGCAAGACAAATACATTAGCATGTACAGTTTAATCATGGAAAAGGAATTTTTATTCTGTGAAACTACTACGAAGAAATTCGACAGAAACAAAAACGTCAAAAATGCAGGTTAATAATACAGTCGGTAATACAGACGGCTCCAGCATCCCCTTAACGAAATATCAATTTTTAAAGATAGCTGAATACGCGCGCCCTCCCGGCTTATTGCCAAATGTACACGCATCGATCGCTCGGGCCGCGGGAAATGGGGATGGCCTGGTAAGCGCGCCGCTCGAGTCAATTTGACTTCTCTCCCTGTCTAGGGGCGCACGATTTTCTACACGAAGTAAGGTCCAAAGAATAATCAAACCCAAAACATATTTAGGTTTGGAGTGGACGTCACTTCGCGTAGAAAGTCGTGAATCTTTAGGCATGAGGGGAAGTGGAGTGGACCTCGCTTCACGTGAAAAGTCAGATTCTTGTGGGTCGGGGGGAGGTGGAGTGGACTTCCTTTCGTGTGGAAAGTCATTATCATTAAGGGGGGCAAATTTAGAATAGTTTTTAACATTGTATGTAGCAGAAATAAGATGTTATTTATTAAACTTGTTTTATTAATAACTTTTTCACGAATAACGATTGACAGGTAAAACTTCTCGGAAGTTACTTAGGATCATGACCTTATTAATATGTAACAAATTAAAGATGATCTAAGAGGAAGCAAGAGTTTACGCGGTAATTAGTGCATATAAATGAAATGAAATATACTTTAATAAATATACTGATAAATATATATATTGATAATATGTGGTCAAAATTAAGATTATCGGAGTGGAGTCGTTTTTTGTTTGATATATTTTAAATGTTTAACTATTTAAATTCTTCATATAATTAATAATGTCGGGTTTATTAGTTATATAAAGTAAATTGTAGCCTGGTAAAATGAGTTAGTTTCTCGTAAAAAGACTAATTCGAATTAACCTTCTGTGAAAGTTGCATTAACTTTTTCCTGCGTATCTGGGAACGCGAAATCATACAACTTCATAGATATAGTTAATTTGAAAGCTACATGATCCAAATTCTCTATGTTTCGACTTTTAGCACGAAAGTATTTTTTATCATTTCAACTTCTGCTTTACGCATACAGGCTCTCTTTCTCTTATATTTTATTGAGTTATATAAAATATGCTTTCAATTGTGATATTAGAAACAACTTTTAAGATAAAATAAATCAATAATTTAATATTTGTATTATTATATTATATTTTATGCGTAATATAATTCAATAGAAGCAATAAAAAGAAATTGATATTTTGAAAAAAGATCAAAGAGACTTTTAAAGCGTAATTCTTTAAATAAATATTGCATAAAATAATATAAAACGAAAAACAAATTTTTCTAGCATATTTAATTGGATTTGTCATTTTGATAAATATAACGCAGCCGTGATAAAAGAATCATACATTTCTTTATAAACGCAATTTCAACGATTGCGTCTCTTGACATAACCGTAATTACACCGTGTTTTTCGATTAATTACTCGCCGACTTCGTTAAAAGTACCGGCTGTGGGATTGCTATGTACTTCTCTGCGAAATGCGGCACGTTAAATTGCGACGTTAAGCTTACGCGTACCACTTCGCAACTACGATGCGTCAGCCCCGAGTGACATAGATAAAATAACGTGATGCCCTCGTACCGGGAATTAGACATATTTGAAAAAGTTTGATGTCAGTTTAAAAACTCACTCTCACAATATATCTAATCAAGTAACAACGGATTTATTTTTACAAATAACATAAGCGTGCTCCCTTCTTCTATTATATTTTTATGTTAATGATATACTAGAATCCCATAATGTTATCTACATAACTTTGCTGTTAATAATTTTATTTTAATGTATAAATTGTATATAATATTAAGAACAAGATATAAAAAATGGGGGAATTTTTTTAGAGAAATATTCCGTGACATTTCGTGACATATGAATTTCATGCATCAAACATGTAAATAAATAATGTTCGTTTTCATCATGAACTAGATCTTAACAAATTCACATGAAACGAGATCAAACCTTTGACATTCTTCATAGATTACACGAGTGAAAATTTTTCTCGGTTGCGAAATTCGTTAATTATGATTTATTACTCGCGTGTATCCTGGCACTTTTGAAACTTATGCGGTTGTAAGCAACTGTAATTTCCTTGAATTTCCGCGTAACGTGCATCTTTCGCACTAATTTCAGCTACAAACTTTTCCTCAACGTCGGTTAAACCAAGCTAAAATACTGAAGTCATCTCGAATATACGTTTTATTATACCTCGTTCGTTTGCGTTCACAATTTTATTACGGTCACTCGAATTTGTCCCATAATTATTATAGATACATTATGCAAGCGTTATTATGCGGTCGCTTTTGCAACATATAGCAGAAAATATAATATAATATATGTCCGCCTGTACAATCTAAACAGCATTGTACAAAAGAGAACAGACATCACAATTACTCTTTATAAGGAAATTAAGTGACTCACCTCGGGTCAACCCCGAGGCAAAGTGACATTATTTATTATTCTTTTACATAAAGTCTTTATAAACACTAACTTAAAAAATGATGGTAATTTCATATCATGATAAAATAATTCGATAATTTGAAAAATATATTTAATAAAGTAATAATATATATTTATTATAATATTAAGAATAAGGAGATATATTTAAATGGAAAAAAAATATTTTTTTGCATTATTAACTAAAAATTCCTTTTTTTTTATATAATTCATTATGTTAAATAATTCTTAAAGGATGAAACATCTTATTTTCATTACAACAAACGCACATAAAATTTTTAAGTTTTTAATCATAATCATAATAATTAATACATTTTATCTTGCGAATATTAACAAGAATTTTCTAAGTATAATTATTTTATAAACGTATTTGTAAAATATTGAATCTAATATCTTCTGAATGTACAAACTTCGCATTTTTTAAATAATTTAAATTTCATTAAATTAAGAAAAGCTGAGACCCGTTTGCTCAATCGAATAATTCTATAATATTGCTAGATTTATCCTAGTGTGGCGCAAAATTGTAAAAACTCTTACGCCATAAAAACACGTGTATATATAGTTGCTTCATTGGAAATCAGTTGAGGTGAAAATGGAAAATAATTAAGGAATTACGAGTTTTTGCACGTCAATTTGAAAATAATAGTTAAATGTGTTACATTGAGTTGCAAATTAACACGCAAAACCATCATTATGCCATTGTTTTCTGTGTTGGATGCAATTTCGACTGAATTTCTGAAATAAATTTGTGCGCGTACTTTTCACCGATCAAATCTTTTTTAATTTTACGCAGTCAACCAATACACACAAAAAATAGTTTTATAAAAACTGCGTTCGACCATCAAAATAGACGTACTGAATTTATTTCACGTCATTAAACTCAAAATATTTAAATTAGCCGCAATTATTTAAGAAAAAAGCAAAACATAAATGAAAAACTATTTCCAGTTCTATTTCTATAACGTAACCCATCGGTGAATACTAATCAATCTACACTCTTAAGAAATTAATCCACTTGCGAATATCCTGCAGTGCTTTTGGCGCGAGACAATTGTAGATACATTTACACGGAAATTAAGATGGATATGTTTACACTGAATTGAAATGAACTGACTGCGTACAACTGTGAGCCGTTTTCGTACAGGAAAACAGCACGGTTTTTAATGAAAAATCAGCATATTGTTCTGTAAAGATCACGAAACTGTAAACTGAAAAATGTCTCGTTAGAATTCCATTTTGACACAGAAATCGCATTAAAATGTTATTATGTCTCTATTGCTTCTTCTGGCCGCTAATAGTAATACAATTAACACGTCCTCCATGACGCTTGGTAAAAATCAGTGGTAGAGATAGCGTAACATTTTCACAAACGTTAATTTAACACTGATTGTTTTTTACAAGGCTTTAGAGTTAGCTCTCTTATTGTTAGTTACAAAGTCGGTATAACACGGTAGTAATCTTAAGCTTAATAATAATATCGCTTAATAATTATCATTTGTAAAGTCTGTATCATGTATGACACTTTCCCAATGTAACAATTTGCAACGTTGTCGCAATTTGTTATCCGATGCAACACTATTCCATATAAAAAATAGATCGGAAGTGAAAAATGTTGTCGATATTTTTGCAACAGGGTCGAGACAGTTTTGCGAGGGAACACGCCTCGAGGTCTCGATTTTACGGTGCATTAACGAATATAGCACAATATCGCTAACATATATACACAGGGTGAATCAGAGTCGTTGAACTAGCTTTTTACCCTATGAGATAATAATTGACTGCACACGTTATAATTCAATTAGGTATAAGGTTGATAATTTTCTCATGGGGTAAAATGTTGGTTCAACGACTCTGATTCATTCTGTATATATGTTTGTAGTTATATATTTCTATATTTGTGCGTATCTTTTTTATCCCGACACATATTTGCCATCTCTTTCTCCTATCTCCATGGAGACCCTCTGTAGATTGCTAAATTTATCTGACATGTTGCACGCACTCTATTTCATCCAAATATATTATTTTTGCGTGGATGATTTGCGTGGAGGTGTGGGTATTCAGAAACGAGTAAAAGGATAAGAGGACTCCCCCAAGTGAATGCAGATGGTTTCAGATATAGATTATAGAGCATGGAATATGCTCGGATCTCTTCTCGCCCGCTCTCTACTTGCTTCGCGTAATTATATTTAGCAGATGGAGATCAGTCCTAATGTGTATGACGATTTTTTTTTTGCTACAACAAGGCTTATTTTTTTATCGCGAAATTACGATAAACATTGCGCTACTTGTGTTGCAAGATTCGCGTATCCGAATAAATCGCGATAAATTTAACCGACGAGCATTGGTATTAATATAACTTATTGGTTACTATTACGATGATCAAATTGCTTTTCGGATACACATTGTATTTTTTCAAACTCACGCTACAGATTTAACATGTACAGATTTAACACTGTAAAAAGCGTTAAACAAGCCATTATTTTAAAAGACATGTTCTCGATCGTCCAATTATAATTTGATCGATTCTATCCAACGTTCAGAAATACTTCATCCAATTTGGTGCAACAAGTTTTAAAACAAAAAATTCTCTATTTTAGATTTAAACTTAATATCTTGAGGCACATATTCCCGTCTTGTATAATGGACAGTACAAATGTTCATGTTTAACCAGATTAAACAATGCATATCACAATGCGCGCATGACATGAAAAATACATAGTGAGAAGTTCAGGGAATTATAGTGGGAAGGTGAAAAATTTTAATTTATAACCCAGATAAAAATAAAATTTTGTCACTCTCTGGCCTCCTCTCCTTTTTTTCCAGCGTAACGTTTATATTCGTTATAACTAGAGCGCAAGGTAACTGCAATAGGCTTCAAGAAAAAGTTTTCGCTTAATATCGCATTTGCGAATTCCGCAGTTCGCAGTTACGTATATTTCAGATTTTACTGCCAAGATATTTGCATTAATTTAAAAATAATTACATAAAAGTCTTGCCAAAGCTGAAGTTTTTATTTTGCGGCTACTTAATTTCATATCCGGCCGTGCCATGTGACTTATACACACAGAGTGGAATTATATTAAAAATTACTTTAATATTTAAAAGAATAAAAAGACAATTTTATTACATCATTTAACTTGTCGCTTAAGGGGATCCTAAAGCCGTCTGTATTACCGACTAAATCGTAATTTTTGTATAACAATTACTTTTTTTCTCTTTTATAGATTCGAAAATTCTTTTCCAGGATTAAAGTATACGCATTAATATGCATCTGTGAGGCAGTCCATGCTGAAAATGACAAAAAATTTCGAAATTGAAATCTTCTTTACCATTTCTTAGCCCAATATGGCGCTCCACAGCTGTCACATCGTGACAACGTTTGCATATAAAAGCTGTGCAATCTATATTTGCGAAATAGTAATCCACAGACCAGTAGTTTGCATAAAGAAATAGCGTAGAGTTCTTAAAATTGGGCTTAGATGTATAATTAAAACGTAATTGTTATACAAAAATTTATGTGTATGTGTAGCATATGTGAGTGAGATATTGATGTAGTGATGTGTCAATGACACATAAATCATCTGTGTAAGTGCTATTTACAATATATGTAAGTGCGAATCGTCTTTAGGATTTGAGAAGAAAATATAAAGTTACATTAAAACAGACATATAAAGAAAAAAAATAGAATAAAATGTATGTTGCGCAAACGCAAACGTGCAAATTCAGTATGTGTATTATAAAAATATTATAAATAATTATAAACAATGTAAAGAGTATGATAGGTATACATCCTTAACACATTTATTTTTTTCAATCATAAATTATCAAATTACCTTCTCCTCAATTAGGAAATCTTTTTGGTTTATCAAACTTTCTGTAAAAGTTTCAAGTCTGTCGTTATCGCTAATTACTTGAAATCATCTTGGATAAGCCTCCCCGAATCTAACGTTCACCAATCACTAGCGAAAGTCTCTAAACGAACTCACGAAGAGATCTCAGAAAGTCTGCCGCGGGCGTAACTTTAACGAAGTAAGCATAGTGCCTTCAAAATTCCAATTTCCCCTCTCATGAAGAAGAGTTGGATCCCGAGTCACCGATCGCCACTGCAATGCGCCACGTACTACCTCAAACAGCTCGAGGAACTCTGTCCCCGTTTCAAACTCTTCAGGACCAGGCTTACGGGAGTAAGCTTTTTATAGCAGCAAAATTTCCCCCGAGGGGAGCACAAAGAGCTTAAGCTGCTGCGGAAACAAATCAGTGTGTAAGATAAACGGAAGTAACACACCTGGCGCGCCACCACCGCTCGACATTTCTTCGAGCGCAAAAGTTACACGGCGAACGAAGTCGCGAAAGTTACACGGCGCGTATCAAAATCGCAATTCGCGCTTCATTACGCCACGGTGAATATCATTGTCATAGTCGAATCGTGCCGGCGCAATTTCTTAGCAAGTATCGGAGCGTGAATAATTGACGAACACGCCCGTCACACATTATATGCGATCGACGCGTACGAGTTAAGGGAATTCTAAAGACGATTAGTTACATTATAAATAGCATTTATACACAAACAATTTACGTGTCATTGATACATCACTATATATACTACTACATTAATATCTCATACACTTATATATACACAAATTTTCGTGTAACAATAACTTTAAATTTTAATTAGACATCTAAGTCCAATTTTAAGAACGCCACACTTGTTACTTTGTGCAAACTATTAGTCTGTGGACTACTATTTCATAAGTACAGATTGCACAGCTTTTATATGAAGCAAATATTTGGTCTGTTTTCTGTTCCTGCACTAGACTATTTTAGACAGTTTTCTTTCTCGCTTTAAACAAATATCAAACGTATATCTATCTCATTTTAAGTTCTAAAAGTGTACATTAGGTCAGAAAACAGACCTAGTATAAGACATGACAGCTCTGGAGCGCCATATTGATGAACTAAGAAATAATAAAGATCTTAATTTCAAAATTTTTTGTCGTTTTGGCATAGACTCCACCTCACAGATCGTATTAATGTATATACTTTAATCTTAGAAAAGGATTTTCAACTCAGTAAAAGAGGAAAAATATAATGATTATACTAAAATTACATGGTAAAAAAGGATCCTAAAGTCGTCTGTATTACCGACTAAATCATATAATTTTTGTACCACACAATTATTTTTTTCTCTTTTACTTTCTTTTTTAAGGATTCGAAAATCCTTTTCCAAGATTAAAATATACGTATTCATATGTGTCTGTGAGGTGGAGTCTATGCTGAGAACGACAAAAAATTTCGAAATTGAGATCTTTACCATTCCTTAGCCCAATATGGCGCTCCACAACTGTCACATCGTGACAACGTTTGCTTCACATGCAATCTGTACTTACGAAATAGTAGTCCACAGACGTAGTAGTGCACAAAGAAACGTGGAGTCCTTAAAATTGGACTTAGATGTCTAATTAAAATTTAATTGTTATACAAAAATTTATGTGTATGTGTGGCATGCGTGAGTGAGTCAATGACACGTAAGTCGTCTATGTGTAAGTGTTATTTACGATATGACTAATCTTAAATGACAACGTAATTCGTGACAAACAAAAAGACTTTTAAGCCGGCGGCACAAGATGCTGTCAGCATCACAAGAGCCAATATGGTGGCAAGGTTCTAATCCAGCTAACAACCAGCAGGAAATCAAGCGTCGTATGCCGCCGGCTGTAGGGGTTGCGCACAATGATGGAATGGGAACAGAGAATAGGAACAGGAATATAGAATAATAATTTCAACCAATCAGAAATGATGCACTATAGAATACACAGTTTCCGATAGATTAAAATTCTTATTCTCTGTTTCTGTTCTTATTCTCTATTCATATTCCTTGATTGTGCCCTTACTCTCGTAACTGTCTTTGTATCGCAACGAATAAAGCGAGATGCACGTGATAAAATAAGAATCACGACGATTTTGCATCGTATTAGGTTGAGTAAAAAGTCATCGCGTATTTTTTAGCTCAAAGTTGTATATACAATATCTTCGTCAATAATGAATGAAATTCAAATTTAAAAAAAGGGTTTTAAAGCTTGAAATCTCTACTTTTAAAAGCTTATCACATTTTTTAAGTTTATATGAGTTTGATAATTTTTACATACCAAAAACTACGAGCTGAAAAAGACGAAAAATTTTCTTCTCACTTTGTGGATTTGTAACGTGTCCAAAACGAATTTGAGAAAATTTTCGATTACCTATCGTGAAAGCTTGATACTTTCCTTACAAAATCATTTTTTTTTAAATATTCCTATGACTTTTTATTACTGAGTTATCGCGGATTAAATAAAAGAATTATTTTGACTTTAATTGCTCATAACTCCATTAAAAATTGTCGTATCGTATAATTTAAAAAAGAGATTTTTAAAGCTGAAACTTTACTCTATCAAGATATATTTATATTGTTGGTAAGAAAGTAATTGCGGTTTTTACTGATAGATGTCTTTTAAAAAAACGCGATGACTTTTTACTTAACCTAATATTAACACTTCTCTCAAGGGATACACTTGTGAAAATAAGTTCGCAAACAGACGCGAATTCCGACTTTCATGACTCCCGCGTGTTAATTCTTAAACGGATCGGGCAATTTAAATCCACTTTCTTGCTGTCGTGATCTTGTACGCTTTTTAATGCGCATTAATAAGATACTCCAGCTTCAAGTGCGACCGGATTAATCATTCAAAAGAGCTTTTTACAGCGAAGGTTTTCTGCGGAATTTAACTTGGTACGTAATTTATGAATTAATTCCATGCACATCCAGCATACCTGTAACTTATAAAAAAAAATCATATAACTGCTACAGCAATTATTAACTTCTCACATAAATGAACGAAGCTTGAATGTGTAAAAATGTAAAATTTCGCTAATATAACACGCTTGGTGCGAATAATTTTGTCATATTCTTTCTCGTGAAAACGCTTTATTTATAAAAACAAGAGGTTTACATTTTGTATTAAAATAAATCTTTGTTAATCAAATTTTTGTATTGAATTTTTAACAATATTCGAATGTTAATTGAACATAATGTGATTGTGCTATTTAAACATTTTATGTTAAATGATGTTTATAATGTTTCTTAATACTAAAATAACACAATTTATGCTAGTAGACAAATAACATAAAAATAATGTAACTTTAAAATGTAAATTCTAAGAGTAGTTTTAATTACATTATAATACATAATTAAGATTATAATACATAATTAAGATTAATTTTTATTACATTATAAATGATAACTTTACTGAAAAAATATACTTCCACAATTTGCTTACAAATTATGCCAATATTATTGTATATTTTTGTGTCAATTTATTGTATATTTTTGTGTCAATTTTTTGTATAATATTTGTGTTACTTCCTAACATATTAAATATCAATTCATCTCATATTAAATTAACGTGAATATATCGTTTGGAACAGGTGAATTTATTCAATTTAACACAAGTTTTTCAAATATGTATGTCAAAAGAATTCATTACTTGCAATCTCTTCCACGGAAAAAAATGCCTAGAAAAATTGGTATAAAAAGCTTCAGATAAAAAATAATAATTTGTTGACAGCAATATACAATGAGGTAGCTTCAATCACAGTCAATCAAAGACACATAGAAAGCTGGCACATAGAAAAACTTCCTTAAAGAGGAGTATTTCTGCGATATATCTGCAGGTTTGCCCTCACAAAGTCATCACGCAGCCCTCCCAATGTTTGCATGAACACATCCCATTCCATCCCAATTTAACGACAGCTTGACGGTGATAACAATAGTTATATGCGCATGCTACGTCGATATCCCTAATTAATTGTTGGTGAACTCGCTACGTTATTGATGATCCCGGCCCCTCCCCTCATTACCAGCGAGCACGACAGTGCAGTGCTCGAGGCGAAATGTCTTCCAACTTTGCGGTCGACCGTCGCTTTATCGCCTCAACCGAGCTCTTCCCCGCAATCGTTTATACACTTAAGAACTTCTATCGATACGTCCCACCGCTCATTTGAATGGCAAATACGCTCATATAGGTGCCGACTCGCGACAGTTTTCGAAGATGAATACACACTTCGTTTGATGAAGAAGCGTGTCGCGCGTTGGCGCGCCGATTAATCTTTCACGTCCCGACTTTTTATCTTTCAAGATAAAGTAATTCGCAACTCCTCGCTACGTTGCGCCACGATTCTATTAAACATTCGTGACGGATGGTGATCGATCCATTAAGCTTTTCGCACCTCACTCGTTTTTGTATAGTGGAGTGTATCTCTACGGAAAATTGCTACAATATTTGCAATAGACATAATATTTCTATGATTACATAACGATTTATATTAAACTTCGTCTATATCGATACATATAGAGATGAGTTGCCTAATACGTACTCTGCTCACTTAAATAATATCTAATTAATTTTTCTTGTTATTGAATATAAATAACATCTAAAATGAATATAAATAACATCTAAATATGAAATAACTGAACAAATAAGATATGTAGTTAAAACAATTTCCAAAATATATATATATATATATACTATGGTATTCATAGTCGATTCTTATTTCAAGACCGTCTTAAGTAATGTCTTAAGACGCTAATGCAGCCCTCTTATTTGTTTGAGACTTTACTTGAGACCGTATTTAAGATCGGTCTTAAATGCACGGTCTTGAATGTAAGATCTAACTATGAATACCGGCTTATACTTATTCCCACCCTCTCATCTTCCATTATATAATCAATTACCCGAGTCTCCTCTTCCTCCCCACATACGTCCATTCCCTTCTTCATTTCCTTCCATCTCTCACATATTGTTAATTAAGGGGCTTATTCTGTAACTCTTAATGACTGTAACGATATCGTTATATTGTCGTTGAGCTACTTTTTTACCATATACAAAATCTGCGCAATGACAATGTAACAATATCATGAGGATTACAGAATAAGTCCCTAAATGTCTTATTTCTTCTTGTCTTAAATTATGTCATTCCTCCTGCAGAGCGTTACGCAGGAAAAACGTTGATAAATACGAGGAGACAATACACGTTATTAAACACACATACACACATACACACACACACACACACACACAAAATTAGATTCTTGCCACGTCGTTGATCATGGGTAACGCCAAAAGTAGAACACACTCAAGTATAGGTACACGCACATACTTACACCAACTTTAAAAGCTTTAAGATTTACAATTCACATTTTAATTTCATTTTTAATAAAGTTTCCAATAATAATTTGTTTCGGAGTTATATTAAATATACAAGAAAAAATTGTTCGTTTTGTAACACTTTTCTTAAAACGGTATAACTTTGTAAAAAAAATCATATGCATATTTATACACAATATGTACAAAAAATGAGAGAAAAAGATACACAACACTTCCGGCAACACTTTCTTCCTGATCTTCAGATTTGCATAAGACTAATATATTAAGCCGGCAACACACGATGTTTGTTTACTTGCTGGATTGCTAGATGTATTAGATTCTTGCCATCGTATTGGCTGCGATGCTAGCACTGTCAGCAATTCCTTGGGAATTAAAATATATAGAAATGGATTCGTGTGGGATTATTGCTAAATCCAAAATTTTTCAGATACGGGATAGCATATTATTTTTCAAAACTATAACGAGTTTTCCATTTTTTAAACATTTAAACATCCGCCAAACTAGATTCATCCTATATTTAAAAATTCATAATTTTTTTATTTCATATTTGACGAAAACATTAGGAGTAATTCAAAACTCAAATTTTATAAAAATCGATTACGAAATTTATAAAATAAAAAAAAGTAATACCAATATAAGACATTCGTCTTGAATAATATTCGATTCAATAACACTGCATGATTTTTTACGATATTGTAAAGAGGATATTAAATGACGAATTAAATGCATTAACGGATATGTCATTTTTATAATATATAAATTTTTAAATTTATATTAAAAATTGTAGCATTTATTCTACTTTATTGTTCTATTTCTAACTAAAAATATAGACATTTGTAAAAACTGTCGGTATATACAGATTAGAGCTTCACGAACATTTCTTCTATTATACATTCACCAAGTGTTAATAATACGTCAACTGCTATTTCCGAATTAGAATAACGTCATATGATAGTTATATTTTTATATTTGTAATAGTACAGCGTGCATGGAATTTTGCATTTTTAATGTAATTTTTATATGATGCGAATGCTCGGAATACCTTTCTCATATTATATGTAGTATATATGTATATTTATATACAGTTATATATCAGTTTATATGTGCTTTGCATATATATTATAGTATTCTTGTTTCTTAACGTTGCATTTTGAAACGCCATTGGAATAAGATTCATTTTTCATAGCAATTTTGTAACAAATATTTGGATAAACAAAATTTAAATTTCGAATTCATACTTTATTGTAATATTTATATATTGCAATATAACATGTGTTTCTTTTAAATGAATAATAGAGATTTTAAAACACAGATTGTTATCACTAATATATGAGATTTTTCTTCAAAAAGAAATGTTGCAAAAGTTTAAAGAATAATTTTATTGATTAAATTTTATTAATAACACGTGTTTGATATTGATGTTAAAATAAATATCTTTATAAATTTTACCGCAAGTGCGGTTGAGTGGCAAGTATGTTAACATATTTTGTTTACGAATGATGTTATATCGAATTCATAAAACATATATAATATGACGAACGCACGCATGCAACTAGATTACTTTTAATACTCGTATCGATATGCAGCGATATATCTGCGCATACTAGGACGTAATTTAAATGCATTAATCCTTTGAGTGGTAAACTATGATGTATCGTCATATCATGCGTGTGCTTGGAGGGTCAACATCGATTTATCGTTATTGCTATAACATTCGAGAGATAAACAAGATAGATATACTTGAATTTTAAACGAGATTTTGTTAAACTCTCATTAAATGCGAATAATTATTAACTCTTACAGGTCACAGGCACATAATTATTTATAACTGTTAATAAAATATTAATTGAAAGTATATGGGATTCTCGAAAAAGTAATGAATTAATAATTTTGAAATGACTGGTAAAAGTAAAAGTAGCATGATAAGTGGTGATTAATAAATAATGTACTAACACCTGAATTTACATAACTTAATAATTTATTTATACTGTTTTGGTTCAACTTTAAGCCATTTTTAGAGAAAAAATATATGGCTGTATGCTAAAAATGTAGATAAATAATGTATTAATAATATCGAAATACATCTCTATGAAATATATTTCTTACACTTTTAATTATACTAATACGGCTATATAACTGCATAAATAGAAATTATTTGTATGAAGTTACAAGATAAGGAATATAAATGTTTCAGCCAAATATAGATTACATTTACATGGACACTCTTAGGCTGTGTTCCAAATTTACTGCCAGCGCTGAAAATGCTACAGTTTACGCACTATAAATTTTCAGTACAGGCAGTCAATTTTGGAACATAGTTTTAATCTGGTTTAATAACATTCGTAGTTATCAAAATGGCCAATCATGCTTATTCCTCTAAAGAACGGAATGATTGTGATTGGTTAGTTTTTAACTATGTTATTAAACCCAATTAAGAGTATCTGTGTAAATGTAGTCATATATATTACATGAATAAAAACTCGTAAAATTCTTTGGAAGAAAAAAAAAGAATCATTCTCTATAAATATAAAGTAACCCAAAAGCTGTATATGACTGACAGAACTTATGAATTTTATACATATATACAAGGAATATATGTAGAACTTATGAGTTTTATACATATGTCCAATAAAGACCGTAACAACGATTAAGAATTGGTTTTTAACAGCATTTTGAAACAAAAATTCTAATATTAAAATGTCGAGGCTATAATAGTTTTCAAAAATAAGCATTTAAAGTTATCGAGAACCATATCGCATGAAATTCGCGCACTTAGATAGATCAACTACGATTAAATTTTCCGTTGTGTCATATGCGAACTTAAAGCAGTATGATTTGATAACTTTAAATGCTTATAATTAAAAAATTGTAGCATTGACATTTTGATATTAGAATTTTTGTCTCCAAATAATCTCAGGAATTTACTCTTAAATGTTGTCACCTTTATATATTATATATATATATACAGGGTGTCTGATAATTAACGATAAAATTCTCGTATAGCGACAGAATAGACTAAATTGAATCCTCTACCATTTTGCAATTTTCGCAATAGTTAACAAGATATTAATTACTGAAAATCGCTGAATATTGATTTTCAGTAATTTTTTATTCAAATACTAATAACTTTTGAATAAAATTTTTATAATAACTTTTGAATGAACAATGACCGCCATCTGAAACCTTTTGAAGGTCACTCAAGATCATGATCTTGACAACATATGTTAAAATCCAGATCATCCATTAAATAATTACCAAGAATTATTTAATGGAAATCGATAGGAGACCTCTCTTTCCATCGATAACAAATTCTGATTTCTTTTTCATTATCATTGTTATTATTACAATAATGTTCGAGTAGTTATTGACCTATAAATAAATTTTAATCCAATATGTTCAAACTAAAAGAAGTGTGGTATTTCCAAAACAAACTTTCGGAAGAATATGCGAATATCAAGTAGCTAAAACAAAAAAAAAAGGTAGTCAATACAAATAGCGCTCGAAGCTGCCTCTACTTTTACTTTACGCAACGCCGGAATCCGCTCGGCTTTGACGACGGACGAAGCGTGCGCAAACAATAATTTCCCGTAAAAACATACTTTACTAGGGAAAACCGGAAGGTGGTTGTACTTACCGGTGCGCACCAGTACGTTGAGCAGGATGTACAGGACGAGGGTGGTGACCCGGTATCCATGTATTATGATCATCAGCCACTTCGATACGTTGAATCCCGCCGCGTGCCATAGACCCGTGCCCTCGTGCACCATATTTTCCCCGTTCAAGCCTCAAGGGCGTCGTCGCCCTCCGTATGCGTTCCTTGTGCCTTCATTCACCAGCACTCTGCAATCGAATAATGTAACATGAGTGTTATTTGGCGAATACAATTCTTGCTTTTCACTACGCGTCTTCGAGAATGTCTTTGTGCTATGACGCAAATTAAAATCGAGACCTCATTCGCGTGAGAGAGAAAAAAAAAACGGTGAAATATTAGATCGTTGATACTCAAAAACCCTTTTTTAAACATGACTTTTACTATTGCTCTCTTGTTGCAGCTAATTTAATTATGTCGTAGATTTTACCTAATCTATGCGGTAGTATAGGTCCTAATGACGATATTTTCTTTATTCAGCGAAAATACTATTTAATCGAATATTTTAAATATGACTTTCGAATTTGTATATCGAGATTATTTTTGTAAAATAATAGTAGAACATTTTTATAAAGATTCAGAGTTATTAAGATTTCCTTCGGCTAGGTAAATATTAATATTATTTGAAGAAATTAATACTAACACATACAGAACAATTACAGAAAAAAGATTTAATACGATGCAAACATATATTACAAAGAACATCGTTAATAATTTGTTAACAATCAGAAACTATTGTGTTGATGTAACAACGCATTTTGTCATTACAACTGTATTAATAATCATACCTATTAAATTAACTACATATTGATTGCATTAATTATATAATACGCTCAATTAACTTAATGTTTGAACAAGAGCGATTGTGTCAGTTTCAATCTATATATTTTCTCAATATAATAAGTTTCGAATTGTAAAATACATATTTTAGATTTACTTATTAGATACCTGAATCAAATAAGGTCCTAATTTATTTTTTTTAATCTCTATTTATAGGGAAATAAACAAAATAAGAATAAAATATTTATTTCACTCACTCACAAAAATAAAATAATATATCTTTTATATAAAATATTTATAATCAAAAAAAATATTTTTAATTCTGATATTGGGCTTTATTATATGCATATAAATATATAATAAAACCCAAATTAAAAATAAATTTAAAATAACAAAGAAACTAAATATTATCTTTCTAAAGCAGTTTTAAAATTATTATCATAAAAAGGGGAAATCCTTTTCAACTACTCTTTTAAACATCACAATTATCTTTAATTTAATCTATAATTAATCTTTTAATCTTTGGAAACTTCTTATAATTTGAGTGTAATTTTAACTTCTTAAAAGTTAACAGTATTAAAAATCGTTATCCTCTGGTGTAAATCTCATACCTAACAAGCAAATAACGACAACAATAAATAGTCCTCATATTTAATAAGAGTTTAATAAGAATTCATTGTATTTAAAAAAAATGATTATTTAAAAAAATCGATTTATTTATTATTTTTCCAAGCTAGAAAGTTGAATAATATTATGTGTGTGTGTGTATATATATAAAAATTGGTAAAAAAATTGGAACTTTCTCAGAAAACATGCAGATCTTTAAACATTTTTTATACTTCGTCTGTATATTTTTTAATTTTTTAGCACTGTGCATAGCGCATCGTTATGAATGTGAGAAGTTATTTAATCATATGTTTGATATACTAGAAATGTATAAACTAATCGATTTATTCAATATAATAATACTCAATTCTTCAAGATAATATTCAAATCTTCAATATGATAATATTCAATTCAAGATAATATTCAAATCTTTAACGGAACAGTTAAGTATTGATCACCTAATTCTACTTGTAGTGGATGAGAATCGGTTGGAACGCATCTGGCTATTTGAGACGCGATATAGATCACCCTACTATGTCATGAAGCGAATCGATAATACTTAATGTGAGTAAATAGGTTCGCCGATCCTGAAATTTCTCTATTTTGTTGTGAGAATCTGAATAATTTCTGTCAATGTTAAAAACGTTTCTGTTTAGAAATATTAATATGTATATCAACTCAAATCATCTGAATAATGATTTGATATACACAGATGGTAAAAATAGCGTAAAATTAATAAATATTTTTTAAGTAATTTCTATCTTATTATTATATATATTTAGAAAACAAATTCAGATTTAAAACAGTGAATAGCCGACAAAATTTATTTAAAAATTATGTTTCAATAATCATATCCTAAAACTGATAAGTAAAGATTTGATAATATATACATATATTTATTTTATTTTTCTAATATGTACCATCTTATATTTTTTATACAAATTATTTACTGCAAATTTAAGAATATAACTCAGGATTTCTGATACTCAGAAAAAAAATTTATAACGTACTTAATCTTAGCTCAACTCTATACAATATAAAATTATAACTACGTATATTAAGATTAAATCAGTAATTTTTATTCTATTGCACTGAATAAAATAAGATCTATATGCTGTCTTGAGACAAGTGTACATATAAATTTAAGTATATATATTCTTATATTTAGAATAAGTCTTTATCCAGTATTATTATATACATAATGCTATAATATCATGGCAGCGAAACTCGTGGTATAGCGCGCTAAGACACACGAAACGAGAGATCCTGAGTTCGAGTCTCAGTCAAGTCCAGTTCTTCGTTGCCGAAAAATGTAACATTACTAACATTCTACAAACTTCTTTCCAAAAATAGAGCAAAATATTTCCTTTAGATTAGTGTTCAAACGAATATTGTGTCTGAATTTAATTTTTCTATTAAGAAAATTAATGGCATAGCATCAGGAATATTTTATTCTAGATTTTAGAATTTTTCATTTAAAAATAAAATATTCTTCTCTAAAGAATAAATATGATTGTTATATCGACCTTATTTGATTCTAAATCGAGGAGTAATAGCATTGAATATAGAAATCCTTTTTGTGGCCTTGATTTATAAATTTTCTAAATAACTTCAAAAGAGTAATTTAATAAGTTAATCCATAAACAAATTGGACAAATGTATAATAGAGGAGTAAAATAAATAATTTTAAAAGAATTTTTTTAGGAATAAATGCAATAAAATAATTTAAATTTCATTTGAAACTTCTCAATATCATATATAATATCGACATGTTATTAAGTTTATTTAATATTATGTATAAACCAGTTCAATGTATTGCGTCTATTCTGCGTAAAGAGAGTACGTGGCGTAAACTGAGCTCTGAGCTATAAGCTCCAAAGTTTTCTTCTCGTAGAACAAACGATATCAGAACTCGTTTGCGTAAGAGTGTGTTTAAAACACGTTACCTCGATGAGTGAGAATCTTCATTTAAATCTTCTTACACGCTGTCTATCTCATGTTGACTAAGGCTTTATTAACGCGTAACAATACACATTTTAGGAAATGTATTTATTAAATTAAGAAGACTAATTGAATTATGTGGATGATCAACGAGAAAGAATCTTATGAAGAATTATTCGTATTTACGTATCGATGCCATGGTGTTTTATTGACAACTGCAGATTTTTATCTGGCGTTATTTATCTTAACGTCTTAACTCTTCAATGCAATATTATACTATTTTGTTACAGATGCAATACACTGTGCATACTCAACTCAACTTCAATTACTTATAACTTTTACGAAAATAAAATTTTATTTTTTCGATCAAGATATTAAGGAATGCAACAATATCAAGCGAATGTATGTAACTTTGTAAAAATGTTACATAAACTAAAGTAATAAAGTAAACAAAAGTTTTCCAAAAAAGATTTTTTTTTAAGCTGAGTATGCCATAACGAGAGTAGAATTAAAGTGTTAATTTTTAAATTTTTATTTCTTTAAAACGAGAAAAGGTTAATTTCTTTAAGAGCTTCTTTCAGCGTTCTTTCCTATAAGAGGTCTTTCAATGCATTCTTTCTGATAATGTTTTCTCTGAAGGAGACATATATATAGGAAACATATAGGAAAAAACAGCCGAACAGAGATTCTCCTGGCAGAGCAAACGCTTTTTCAATAATTAACCACTATTTTCGGAAATAAATCGAATTTCTTTACGAGTTTATACAACGTTGTCGTAGTTTCAGCGACTTATTGTTAGGTAAAAAAGAAATTAATATTCAGTCCAAGAGAGAAACGACGAATTCCTTGCGAATTTCTGCCGCGCTCATTTTTCCCTGAAGCGTCTGTCGGCGTCACGTAGGCGACCTTCCACCGACGCAATTACTCGAAGACCACCGGCAACGTGATAACGTACATACCAGCGACTCAAACATCAAAGTTCTCCTCTCTAGCTGCTAATTTCAAATGCGTCAAATGAAAAAAAATCGAGCGGGGGTTTGCAACGGCTTTTCTATTTTGACGATGTGCAAAATTACATGCGAGCTAACGTTACATCTTGCAAAGCCTCTATTCTTTATTATAGTCCACTTCCTCTCGAATGTATTCCGGTTAGCTTCTATCGAAATGAAAAACGTCATAGTGCTCTTACGGAAAAAGATTTCCTCTGTGTTCTCTACTTCCAAATTATTGGATCGCTTTTTTCTTATTAGATTATCTGTTCTCAAATCAACTCATCAGCTTCGCTTTTGGAAATAACACTTAATTAGGAAAGGCACTGTTTAAGCCACGACAAAGCCAAATATTCTTGTTTGCCAAGATACTACGACAAGTAGTATGCCTGAGTATGCCTTGCCATAAGACTAAAGTAACGTTAATAAATCACCAAATGCGTTCGATGTCAAGTAAATAGTCACTAACGGCTGACTTGACTCGTATTACGTGTTCAATGTAAACTCGACCTAGAATACGAACCAAAAAGGTATTCAAAATAATATTATCACAATGTCAACTTCGTCAGTTTAAAATTTCTAGGTGTAACGTTAGCTAGGGTAGAGCGGGGTTATTCCGTCAGTTTCAACTTTAAAGTAATACAAAAGTTTAGATAGCAAACAATAAACTTTTAAAATTTAAACTTTTTTAGGGGTGACTTAAAAATACAAAATATAAGTAATAGAGAGCATACAGCTACAACACTAAATGTTTTAAGCGAAAGTCATATATTTAACATTATAATATAATAATGTAGACGTTTCGATCAAGAACCATCATCAGTACATAAAAAGATG
>NW_017305884.1:480657-486837 GCF_001594115.1 Trachymyrmex septentrionalis
GGAAAGTCATATATTTAATGTAGACGTTTCGATCAAGAACCATCATCAGTACATAAAAAGATGTTAAATAAAAATACATAAAATTAATCATACAATAAACGCTCGTCAAAAAAGATGGTAAAACAATGTACAATCGCTTATGGTACGAGTTAACAGAGTAGGGTAAATACCAGAAATTGAAGTTGAACATTATTCAATCGCTTATGCAGTATTTTCTATTACGTTTAGGATTCCTTATTATAAGAAGCAAAGTGCGACTTCGTGTAAAAAATAATATCTCTTTGCAATAACATGTTTATAATTACATTATATAATCATGATTGCTTTTTGAGAGCACAAGTACCTGTAAGTAATCAACATATACTGTTCAGAAACATGAACATTATCGCGAGAAATGGACGAAAAAGCCCCGCTCTATCCTATATAAAATGAGCGATATACTTCAAACACTGTATATATAACTTCAACGTTCAACTTTCTTGATGTCTTCAAGTTCAATAAGTTTATCGACATATAGAATCCAACTGTTCTCTATCAAAAACTTGAGAGACGATGTAAGAAAGGCAGGTATTCCATTTTCCCAGATCCGGAGATATTTCTGAGAATATCTCCTAGCTTGGATTAGTTACAGACCTCGTCGTTGTGCGATCATAATGTCTCACCCGAGACGCGCGATATTAACTTCGACACCTTTGGCAATAGACTTCATCATCTAAAGCGCCGTCTAAACCGCGTTAATGGTCTGGCGGACTTCGGGGCTCGCCTTATTCTGGCATTCACTACGGCGATATGGTGTCCAAACTAGCGCGATGATCATAATCGTAATATTTCCGGTAATGTAGTATAACTGGCGCGATCTACAAAATCGCGTTTTCGCTCGTTTCGAGGATGTGAAGGCACGTTTCTATGATCTTTCCCATTTCACCGACTACTTCGATAAGTTCTACGCGGTTACATTTGCAACTGGGTTGCTCATTAGAACAACACGAGCCCTTTTCGCATAGCACTTCCGTGAGGTTGGAAAGAAACTTCGGAATTCCGTTCCGTCGCTTTGCCTCTCCGCCGTGTGTATTTTTCATACGTATGTTGGAAATAACGAAACAGATGTCAATCGAAACGTTACTCCAACGTTCGTTCATGATACAGAAGTTTTTCCAGAGTGCACCAGAGCGTTCTCTATCTTCAAGCTATCGCGACAGCCGCGGTGCTGCGATACGGATGTCGTTGTGCGTGTGGCTCTTCCATTTAGCAACTTGCATTCACCTGATGATGTCTCGTTCTGGAGAACTTTGATGTCTCGTTTCGAGGAGCAACATCGTTACTAAGTAAAGAGTTGAAGGAATGTTAGTCTACGGTGCACCTTAGTATCATGGCTTGAGATCTCTGTGAGAACGAATATTTTAGAAGAGTCCGAATAAAGAAGAAGAACGACGACAAAACGACGAGTGGAAAGATTTTCGAAGTTCCTCGAAGTATTCATATTTCTTGTCTCACGACAGTTTAAGCAGAATAATAGTTGGCTTACCGCGATGTCCTCGAGAGCTTTCTGAAAATTTTGCATTATACATAAAAGCATAAAAATACGTAATAATTTATTTATAAAAGATAATTCATCTAAGAACATTTTATTGACGTAAAAGTTCATAATTTAATTATAACATTTTCTTTTCGTATACAAAATCTCAAACACGTAACTCGTTTATGCGATGTCACGCGAATCGGTTCTTCACATCAGGGGACACGGTAGTGCCTCGCGCTAAGAGCAAGCGCAGTGATATTGAAGCGCGAGACCGACCGTGTATCTTTATGCGACCCGTCGAGTTTTCCAGTACGAAGATTATCGGATCTCAATAAGGGCAGAATCGATCAAGTTTTAAATAGGCTTAATCGATAACTTCTGTCAAAAATATATAATAAACGTTTTTATTTTTTCTCTACGTGTCTTACTAGCGGAGATATTGTGACGCAAAGACTGAATGTGTTTATTTTCTTCATCGTTCTTGTCGTCGTAGTCATCATTGTCGTCGTGACATGAAATGTTGGTGGAATGTCCTTTCGAATTTTTTGGCGCAAAAGGCAAATGTGGTGCGAGCGATATATAGGTAGCTAACGTTGTAAGCGATACAATTTTGCATCATTCTACACAATTTACACATTCTATACTCTCTGCAGAGATTATAAGTGAAGCTACGGTCACGCGATCGCGGAGGGCGTGCTTGAATGAGTGCAATTATGAATAAAGATACAATATATTCCTCAGTCATCTCAAATTTTGATTGATAAAAATATATTAAATCGATGTTTTTCACATAAAAATAAAGGTTTGAGGAGAAAAAAACGCTGTTTTGTCTCATGAACCGAGATATTAAAGTCGGTTATTCTCAGGTTAAAAAATTTGTCACAGCCACGAAATACTGCGATGCATACACTGCGGACACTGCAGTCACATTTTCATTTCTCTGCTTTAAAACATAAATTATCTCTGCTTTAAAAACAAGTTCTCTGCTCTAAAAACAAAAATTATATAAAAAAATATAAACTTGTGCTTTTAAAGCAGAGAATATGTGTTCTTAAAGCAGAGAAATTTGAGACGTTGAGACGACGTCGAGTATTTTTTATTCAAATTTTTTTATACAGATAAAAATCGATAATCGTCTTGGATTAGCCTACAAAATCTTTAGAAAACCCAAGTATGAGTCGTCCTCTCATTTTTTTTTCCTCGAATTTAATCTGTATTGCAAAATTTATGACATTTCGCGTATCAACGCACAGGCAATTATCTATACGGAAGATTGTATTCCATAGTTTACAATATCTCATGTTTCTCGTAATGTTCATGCCGAGCTTATGCCACCCTGGAATTTGTGTGCCAAAGACATTCATCCGTAACATCGGAAAGATAGACGGCGTCAGAGAAGTCAGGCAAGAAAGCGCTTACGGGATGCCATTAGGTCTGTCACCCAGTTACAGAAGCATAATATTAACTGCATGACCCAACTGTCAACGCCTGTCTTTATCATGGTAAATAAATCATTGCGACTCGCGGTTGCTTCGATAGTGGTTTTCATGCCACGAATGAACTGTGACATTACAATAAAGAGAGAGAGAGAGAGAGAGAGAGAGAGAGAGAACGTGTTTTAAGAACGTAAACATCGAGAGAGACTCGAAGCAAACAGTAGGTATAATTTGCATAACGTGAGCTGCATTAGTCCAACTTGGCAGAAGATAATTGTGAGCAAAGACACGTATAACAACACGTAACTTAGAAGGAAACAAACATCGCTAGAGAATTGCAACGATGCTTAAGTAGGCAAATCTGTCGAGAGAATAGAAGCCACCGTGGGACTCAACTCCGTATCTCTTCCTGAAAAACTGAATGTGTAAAATGAGTGAATGATTCGGAACAATGTGTGTTACTTCGTTATTCAAGTCGTGGATCTCTGTGTAAGACGCGCACGAAAGTTGTCGTCATTTGACATCTCTCATTCGAAAGTCAAACTTCCGCTTCCGACAAGACTGGGACTTTGAGTAGTCCGACGAATGCGATTCCGACGAGTACATACTCGAGCAAGTTACCGAGAGTCAACTATGCGTTGACAATCATGTAATTAATATTAATTCTCGCTCATTATTTTACATACCACCACTACAGATATTCTTGGCGTGCAGCATCTGTCAGAATATTACAAGAGGCACGAAGCGCTCTAGGTCATAGAACTTCTTCTTCAGGTAGCACTAAAGTTTCTCCTCTTGGAAGTAGGGAAGACGCAAACTCGAAGATCCGCGTGGACTTCCTCCCAGTCCCTCGGATATTGTGCAAGTTTTGGAGATATTGCACGAGTGTAGGCACACAAGCTACGCTTTAGGAGAAGCTTCGTAGAATACGCAGTTAACGTGATACCCTTTAGGGAGATATCACATGTTTGTACCTTCAAGCCTAACTTTGTCAACTGCCATCGCGCAAGCACGCTCATAGATCTTTCAATTTTTATTGTATATGTATTTTTATACGATGATCGAATTGGTAAGACTCCCGGAAAGTTGTGAGATCCAAGTTCGAACTCTGAAATAATATTTTTCACAATAACTTCTTTGCAGTATCTCAAAATGCTTATTGACATTCATTATTATTAAGATTGACAAATCAATGCAATTTATGACATTATTTCAAACTTTAATTTATCATTGCGTTCAAGTCCGACAAACCGGATTGACGCAGTTTATAAAACTGCAAATGTATTTGAAAGATTACAAGTACATCTTGAATCATTCTTTCCCCTTCCTTGTCTATGTTCTTTTACAAACAACATACTAAGGCTGTATTCCAAAATTTACTGCCAGTACTGAAAATCTATAATTTACATCACGTGCACTACAAATTTTCAATACTGGCAGTAAATTTTGGAACACAGCCTAAGTAATCATTTTGTAACAAACTTTTTAATAAGTCAAGTTGGTTTTTTCTTCATTAATTTGTGACAATAGTCACATTTTTGCCAATAGTCTGTATATCTTCACTATACTACTTTTTTTTAGATTAAAATCCCCAACCTAATTTATTACAATGCTACAGCTACTTGAAATTTTGACTATTCCTTAAAAGATTCACAATTCACAAGTAGGGCTAACTGTAGACTATCAATATAATAATGACTGAAAATTATTTTCACAAAGAGAACTCGTTTTGATTTTGACGCATCTTTTTAACCGTTGAATTTATTTAATGTTTTTTGATTGAAAGTATATAAATTGTATCCAGTATATTTAACGTCGATTATCTCAAAGTACTATTTCTTTAACTTCTTCTTAGATAGTGAATAATTTTCACATATTTCATGACAGTGAATAATATCTTCATATTTCAACGTAGAGAGCTCATTCTTTTATTTAAATTGCTAGAGAGATTTAGCAAAAAAATATGCTCGTATGCATCATCCTGCTCTAACAAAATGAGCCTCTCGTTTTACAAGCATCTATAATCATTACTTAGATGATAATATAGTAAGTTGTAAATAAACATTAATTTTTAGATATAATCTTTTGTCGTAACTTCATACCGAACATACATATATTTAAAAGCAACTTTTTTTTATCTTTATTAGCATTTATCAGTAATGTAAAGAAAACCTAGCACTTTTTTTTCTCAGAGACAGAGTTCCTCGTATAAAAATCGAGGAAAATTTAAACATTTGCGTGGAAAAACATTTGCTGCTTTCGCACGTGGGTAAAATTACAGGTGGAGAAACGTTTTCTTCCTTACTTTATTTATATATTAAAAGGAAGGTAGTATTGAGCGTGCATATAATCCGCATTTTGCAAATGACTCGCTCTGTCCACACGTAAATAATGTTTGCAAATTGAATTATTTAAATCTTTCACTTTTAAAACATTATTTAGGAAATCGTATATCATAACACATATTTGTCTTCGAATTTCAATTTTTAAAATATCGAAGAGAAACGTTTCATTAATTTGCCATTGAGAATAAAATTCTTTTAGTGTTTAAAAAAAACTCATCATTTTCAGAGAGCACGAAATTCTCTGTAAGATTCATCGAAATATTGAAAAAAACGATTGAAGCATCAAAACTGCAAATAAAATGCCAATAAAGAGAATATGTCGCCGCGCTGAGAGAAGGCATTATATGGTACAAGTGTTTTTATTGAGCATTCTGCTCGCGGCCAGTTCGTGTCTTTGTGGAATTCGAGTCGAGGTTCGTGAAGGATATCCCGATCTAAGGCCTCCCTAGAACATGCGGCTTTAGGAATTACGAGAGGGCCTCTTTAAGGATCTACCGTCGCTCTTGAAATTCGAGCAAAGTGGATATAGTTTGCGGGAGCAATTGGGCCTCGCGCTGTAGCCAGGACATGCTTGGGTTGTCGTTAAGGGTAACCGGTTTTGTTGAAAGTTTAGAAAGTTTGATATATAAGTCACTGTACTTTAAAGAGCTCCTCGTAAAAATATAATTGCATACATATCCATGATTTATCGTATATACTCGTAATTGTAGATCTTACAACGAATTTTACGATATATACATATAACGTAAACGTGAAAAACATTACCTTTACAAAACTGAGTATCCGTGAATGGATTGCCAAATCAGGAAGTAAGCATTTATTTAGCAGTAAATAAATATTTGAATAATAATCTTATTTTATATAGCACGTCTTAAGCAGT
>NW_017305884.1:486937-491345 GCF_001594115.1 Trachymyrmex septentrionalis
ATATTATATATACCATTTACATTTGCATAATGTACTAATAAAAAAATTTCGTTTTAAAATAAAACACATAATACACAGAATCAATAAAATTAACTCTTACTCTACTAGGTACAATTTGGTGCTTCATCTGTACTAACGGAGATACTAGAATCCGTTTTTTCATTTATTCAGAATGATTTAAAAAATCTCTAAAAATTCACCAACATACGTTCAACTTTCTAGAATAAATATTGACACTTCATTTTGGAAAATAATAAAATGTAGTATAATTACCAAAAGAAGTAAAGAAACTTGCACAAACAGGAGTCGCTCAGTAACTAGTGACCTCCCTTAGTAGGGTAAGAGTTAAAATACTTAAACAATGTATCTGAAACTTTCCATGGAAGTAAATTTACAAAGGAAATTAAAGTCTAGATAAGAACTTTAACTATATAATGTAATTATTGAAAAAATTTTTCTTATATTTCTTATAACACGTATTATATATCTAATACTGTCAAAATATTTTGTTAATAGATATTCAGCTTTAACATTAACCCAATATATCAGTCAATATATATTCTTATTATTATATTAAGTATCTAATTACTATGTAATATAAAGATTTCATTTTAGAATATCTTTTAAAATACGGGAATTAATTACACATTAATTTTGTAAAAGGAGCTTTTCGTAAAAAAAGAATAGAACTCTTCCATTAATTACTGTGTTCCTATAAGCTTTCGAAAAATCTCAGTGTTCTACATGGAAGAGTAATAAGCTTTCAAAACTATTTTCTCTTAACGAGTTTACATCAAATAAGAGAAAACTGTGAGATGATACGTTAGAAATATTTTAGTATTCGAGAAATCTTCTTTGCGAGGATTCTGCGACATTTGCTTCTTTCTCCAAGGATCTCTTCAATACAACTTATATATTTTTTACAATTTTACATAGAGATTATAAGAACATAGTGTACAGTGTATAAATAATAATAAAAAGAAGGCACTCATACAATTAGTTTGCATATATTTCTCACGGAATTTGTTAAATTTAATTAGGTTAATGAGAAGCAAAAATTCCAAATTAACTAACATTTGACAGCGTTAAAATTAAACTTTAACACAATGGCGTGATGAGAGAGAAAAGACTTTTTTATCTCGAACAATTGCAGATTGCAAAATTTCCCTTTTTGAAATTGCACCGTTGCGCGTTGCCACATGAAATCGCTAATGGTCACATTCAGCAGACTCAACTATTACGGAGCGGATCCGTGAGCGCTCGCTGCTATTGGATGATCGAGAAGAATATATAGTAACAGCAGCGATCGCTCATTGATCCGCTCCGCAACAGTTGCGTCTGCTGAACGCGACCAATGACATACGCCGATCAATCAAGGACTTGAATAGCTGGATCCGCGTTGTATGATGAGAAACGCGCTTTGCAATTTAGCCGTTAACTGTAGCACGTGCTTGATTTAAGCGAAAGAAAAACGGCGAATGGTACTCGCCACACGAAAATTTTCCGGTACGTGTTAATCATTCTGAGACGTTTCGATCTTAACGGCGAAGCGTATCTTTAAAAGGAGATTCTACTACGGCAAGTGAATGGGCTTTTGGTATCTCTATTACAACGAGCGTTAAGGTGGCTTGTCCGGAAGACGAGCACTAGCGCAAACTTTAACGAGCGACCTAGGTAGATATAAGGACGAGCAATAAAGAAAAAAAAGTGAGGCGGAACGGATGCTACCGTCATTATGACAGTGGCGACAGTACAGTGCAGTAGTAATCACTGAAAATAATAACACGGCACGGGTATATACATAGTATAGATCAGACATAACGCTGCTTAAACTAATCGATGGATATTTGTCCGGCAATACGGTGGATTAAATTTCAGCCGCATCCCCTCCCCAGAGAACTGCGCAACACTTTATGAATACTAATTGCTATCGGAGAAGACATTTGCTATGGAAATTTATCGGCTTTATCGGAACCCCGAACACTCCCGTCATATCCCGCCGGACCTCATTGAAAAGAAATATCTCCACGAGGAAGATATGGAACAGTCGTAATACGCAAACAAGCGAGCCATATTATCTACCAAATTATAGATTTCTCTCTTTCTTGCTGAGTAGCACACGAATGTACAAAGTTAATTATTGACTGCAATTGCCGAACTAGCAAACTGCATGCAGCACAAATGTAATAAAGTGAGAATCCCTTGTTATCTCAAACAGGTTATAAGAATGGTTTGCTTTTTCAGTAGAAAGTTGTATAATAGAATCGATCAATATACTTTCCAATTGCATCTCCTTATTTTCTCTACCATTTTATATATATAATATCTTCGAAATTTTTATAAACGTTATTTCTTCATTACATTTTTATTTCTAAGTTATTCTGATGAAAAAGTCCAATTAAATCCATTTAATGTCATATTGGTTTTAAAAAGATTCTAAAGGTTCTGCATAAGATTCAGAATAAGAACCTATTAGGAACCTATTATAATCAAACTTCAATCAGAATAAATTAGCATTAATAGGAAGAAAGTCATGATTAAGTTTTATTACATCGTATCATTTTGAATAGAATCTGCAGTATTTTACCGCTTTTTATATAGAATTTTAAATAATAATCTATCAATTTCTATTTCTTTTAATATGAGATGGTATTACTGTATTTTATTGGGAATTTCTAATAAATTATTTTATATGCTTCAAAAGGTATTGATGAGAACGTAAGCCTGTTAAAAAAAAATATTTATTAAAAATTTAAAATAAGATATTTAATAGATTTCTATGAGTATTAATATAAATCAGTGTCTATTGGAATTTAATGAATATTTTCAATAATCTACATGGGTTTCTAAATGCTTTTTATGGGAATCATATAGTGAATTCTTTAAGGAATTTCTAATAGACTTCTACAAGTTCCTTAAGATTCTAATGCGGAATTTCTCCCTATTGAAATAAATTCGGAATTCCCATACAAATTTGTTGTACATTTCAAATGGTTTTGACAGGTTGTGTCTATTAATGTTTATCAGGAATTTGTAATGGGTTAATTCAATAAGATTTCTATAAGTATCAAATGGCACTGATATCTAATGGGATTTACTCAGAATTCGCAACAAATTGGTTTATAAGCTTTTAAATGCTTTAACGGAAACCATTGCTTAGCGAGTCAAGGAAGTCCCAATAGACTTCTATAAATTTCTTAAGGTTTTAATGAAAACTCAACTCTATCGAAACTAACTGAGAATTCTCAAATAAATGTTCTATATGTTTCGATGGTATTAACAAGAATGTGCATCTATTGGTATTTATTAGGTGTTGATACTTTTACAATAATTTATTTAACAGGTTTATTAAAGTACTAATTAAAAACCGGTATCTAATGAGATTTACTAGGGATTCTCAATATATCATGAGTCAATAGACTCCTAAATGTTTTAATGGGAAACATTGTCAACTAGTATATCTTACAAAGAATCCTCAAGAGACTTCTGTAAGTTTCTTAAAGTTTAGTAGAATTGAATTCTATTGAGATAGATTTAAAATTTCCATATGAATTTTCTGTATATTTCGAATGGTTTTAACAGAAACATGTGTCTATTAATATCTGTCAGAAGTACACAATAGGTTGTTTAATGTTTTTATAAATATTAATACAAGAACCGATGTCTAATGATACTTATTTAAAATAGAAGTCGACGATGAATAAATTGCGTTGTCATTATCATTTCCTAAAGGCGTCTTCAGACGATGTGGCCAACATTAGCAAATATCATACACATACATGACATATATAATTATTCATATTAAATGTAGTCAATATTTAGCGAATGTGTGCAAGGTTGGCTTATAATATTAGCCATATCGTCTGAAAGCACCTTAACTTAGTTAACAAATACCAGCGTATAGTTTCGTTTCTATCTGTCTTTCTTTGTGATCTTCTTTTGTTAAATATTAAGTTATGAACAAATGGAGATCGTTGAACAAATCGCTACGTCATTATCATTTTCTAGCTTAGTTAATAAGTACCAGCATATAATTTCGTTTCCGTCTAATCTGATTAAATATTAATAATGTTAAACTGTCATCAGAGGAACAAAATTAAGAATAATTACTGTAGAAGGTACAGCGTTCTCGATGACTTGATCACACGCGTGCAATTAGCTCAGCGTTAGTGTATTAGTTTACTAGGCTACCGTTCTAGGGAGCATAGATTTCAATCTCATTGGCGCAGACGATGCATTTTAAAAAATTGATTATAATTAATAAGATAGAATTTATGCGAAACTGTAAACACATTAAATTAAAATAATAAAAAATAACTATAAACATAAAAATAAAAAAAATTTTTTTTTGTTTATTAAAATATTTTACTGGAAGCAGAGTCAATTGTTTTTAAACTGATAACATTAA
>NW_017305884.1:491593-492431 GCF_001594115.1 Trachymyrmex septentrionalis
TTTATTATTTATTTACGATTAAGTGTAATCGAGATCAATACGAATGTATTGAAACATATAAGATAAAACATGAGTATTTAAATCAAATTTTATTAAAAATAGTAAGAACTTATTTCCATGCTTTATTTAACAAAGTATACAACCAATTTGAGATGAATTATATTTTACTGAGAAATTTAGGTTAAAAAAACACAATTTAATCTTGTTAAACTAAATAGGAATGATTTTCTAGTGGTTTAATTAGAATTTTTTAGTAGAGTAGGAACGAATTATAATCAATATAATTATAGGTTAATAGACACAATTATTAAAATTAAAGAATATATATTATAATTATAACATATGTATGTTATAATTAGACAAATACTATCAAAATTAAAAAGAAATTAGAATATAAAAGTGCAATTACATTTATTTATTCGTATGTACCCGATATTTATTTAATATGTATTGATAGTGAACAATTGAACATATTCGATGCTTAATTTTAATATGCAAAAAAATTTCTGGAATACTCTCTCTCTCTCTCTTTCTCTCTCTCTCTCTCTCTCTCTCTCTCTCTCTCTCTCTCTCCTCTCCAAAAATGCAAGGATTATTTCTTGTTTATTTAATAAAAAATTCTTTGGAATATAAAAAATTACAAATAGATTAACATTTTAAAATATACACTTTATGATACCTATGAAAAGATACATACATTTTTGGATGAAACTTTCAGCTCAGCCTTTTTTATGCATATTATATATCTTGTACAATCACGCATACACGCCGAGTATTTTAACAAACTAAACTTCTGAATAGGTTTTATATTTGCAGTTATGAGCACGTTACGGATATA
>NW_017305884.1:492531-500610 GCF_001594115.1 Trachymyrmex septentrionalis
AATAAATTATATTTTAATCAACTTGAAGAGATATTTTGTATTAACCGTAATGCGCCCGCGCAGAATTGACTATATCGTTGATATGTATTACTTATTTAGGTTTAATTGAATAAACGATTTATTACGATCGTATAATGTAAACACACAATAAGTAAGAAATTTCATGTAAATTTATATACCATGTTTGTAGTTTCTCTAAATATGAAAATATTTAAAGCACTTAAGATTCAGTTTCGATCGATATAGGCATTGCTTCTTACTTATTTTGTGTATTTACATTATACAATCCTAACAAATCGTTTATTATTATTTCTACGCTGCCTTAAAAATATTCCTACATATCAGTTATTGCGAAGAATATCTAATAGAGAATAGTAAGGCTTTGGTGATCTAAAGGCTTAGGATACTCACATGGAATGCTAGAGATCCAGATTCGACTTACGACTGAGGTAATATTTTTCGCAATTTTATTTACAGATTTTCAATACATTAAGATCGTCTAATTAAAATGATGCCAACTGAGCATCAAATTATTCAATTGCTAATCAATTTAATTTTTGATGTTATTATGATATATTATAGTATATAGTTCAGTTGTGTTTCTAAGTTCGGAAAACCAATTCGGCGCGCAATTCGAGAGATTACAAATGGTATGTAAATGCGCATGAAATTATTTAAAGCACTTAAGATTCAGCGCTTCGACCGGTATAGGCATTGTTACTTAAGGTTTAATTGATTAAACTAAATTCAATTACATAACAAGAGACTTTTTTATTTTATATGCAATTAAAATAAAGACATATTTATTTAATGTGATTACATATATGATTGGTATAAAAAAATTTTCCAATTGCTATTGCAAAATTGAAGCAAATATCATGGTTATCGAAACAAGAGTATGTCATTGTGTTTCATTAATAATATTATTAAATCAACTAAATTATTTTCACTTGGATTGATGCTGTTGATTCAACGGCATTCTTTCAGTGTATGAGTGTATTGTAGCTGCGTGCACGAATATGAAAAATTAGTCGTGATAAAATTCAAAAAATTGCAAAAAAGCACTAACGCCATATGGACTCGATTGCTCTCTGCCATCTCCTTTATGCAAATTTTAGGCTAAAATCACATTTTTCTCAGAACAAAATAAAAGATTCATTCATTTACAATTGCTCAACTTTTCAATCCATTATACTTGTATTAGTTAATTAGTTTTAATCTACAAAATAATTATACTCACGTAATGAATTTAGATGTACTACAATAATCTCTTTCTAACTCTTTTTATTCAGATCTTAGCTGTATATAAAAACTAAAAAGAGTTCTTCTTTAAGAAGATGTAATGTATATTATAATATATTTAATAGGAAATTATAATGTAGAGCTATACTCGTAAAAATTATATGTTTGCATATTATATTATAATTGCATTATTACAAACTAAGTACGTATATTTTGAATAAATAAAAAGTAGTAGTATCATTTTGTTGTACATAATTGTCTATTTTGATTAAATGCAATAAATTTAATTTTAAATCAATAATTAACTCAATAATATTTTTAGTCGATAGTAAAAAATATATATGAAGTGCATTTTAAAACATCAATCAATAAAAGACATTTCGAAAATGTTACAGATATATATGCTGTGCATTGTGATTTTTATATTTAAAAGAATCTTTTATTAAGTGAACAAAGAATTTTCAATGTCTACTTCTATTTAAAAGGAAAAAAAAAGAGGAAGAGAAGGAGAGAGAGAGAGAGAGAGAGAGAGAGAGAGAAACAGACTTTCAGATAATTCCTTTTTTAGTAAAATTTAATATTAAAAAAATAAATAGATGGATGTATGTACAATAAAATAAACTTCCTTTAATAGCGACTGATCATTATTATAATTACATTTTAACTTATTTCCAACGTAGGTAATATTTCTGTAACATATACGAGTATTGATTCGTGAGTAATTCTGTCTACTAATTTAGTTATTTTAATAAGATAATAATTTGTTTCTGATTTAAAAATTAAAATATAACGAAAAAAATAAGATTAATAGAAATTTTGAAGATGTTAAGAAATAACAGTAGGAAAAACAGTTAAAAAGTATATTAAATTTTAAAAATTCTGATGCATAATTTTTGAGATAACAAAATGTATGTATACCTCATAACTAATGTGATAACAAAAGGCTCTCGCATGTATGCACACTGCAGGTAGCTTGGTGGATCTGACAATTGCAACCAGCAATTAACTGTAACATTACCTACAAAACTGCGATCAAAGCGTTGAATCCCATGAAACATGTATCGTTAACCTTTTACTCATATTATTCATGTATCCTGTGTGTTGGTATTCCAAAAGCCGAATTTTTTCTTTATCAAATTAATCCTCGTAGCTATTGTTTCAGAGTAATCGCCATATAGCACGCCTGTGATCCGAGTGTTATTGGCGAAAGGTGATTCAATTACAAGAGGAGTAAAGTAAATGTGATAAATTATCGTTTATAATTGACATAACAGCATTTAAATTTGTAATTATTTCTATGGTCAGATATTCATCCCTTAGCAGGGAGGAAACCTGAAGTGGACTTACCTATTTACTACTGGTCGCGTTCAGCAGACTCAACTGTTGCGGAGTAGATCCTTGAGTGCTACCTACTACTGAAGTATTCTTCTAAATCACCGAATAACAGCGAGCGCTTATGGATCCGCTTCGTAACAATTGAGTCAGCTGAACGCGACCACTGAAAATACACTTTAATTTTATATATATCTCAGAAACTAGAAAAGATCCATAGTTGTTGAGACAAAGTTATTCAGGATAATGGCCTTGACGACATATTTTAAGATTTAGTGAATTATCTTACACGGAGCGCATGAGACGCATGCTTTAAGCTGAAAACACAATAAAAAACACAGGCAATAGGAACAGGAAATAATAAATTTCAATCTATCAGAAACCATGTATACTAAAATGGACGCTTTCTAATAGGTTGAAATCTTTTATTTCCTGTTCCTATTGCCTGTGCTTTTCATTGCGTTTCCGACTTTAGGGTCTGATTGCTGCGAAGGCTCGGCCTTGGAACCCTGTGGTTCGTGTACTCGTTGACTGCCAGCGCGAGTTGCTAGTGCTTGCACCGTGCATGTCATCACTTGTCATAACCAATATACTATGTCTATGGTCGTGACTCGTGTGATCATGTCAAAGTTGAGCATGTGCATTGTGTCGGAATCGGAAATACAAAGGTAAGTATACTATTAGCAGAGAGAAGCTCTGCTATTACCGTTTGGACCAACCCAAGCAAGTTTGTACCGACCTGGTTTAGATTAATGACATCACATTCTAGGTAGGTACTATTGGTTCAGCATGTAACGTCAACCAATAGTAAAGCGTGCGACATCATTATATCATTAATTTAACTCATGTCGGTGCAAACTCGCTCGGTATGAAAACGCTATATATAAAAGATTTTACTTAATAGAAATAATAAGAAGTAATAATGTTAATTGAAATTAACACTATTATTTCTACTTCTTATTATTTCTTATTTTAGAATTATAAATGTGTTTTTATACCTAATTCGTTAGTTTATATTTAACAATTTACAAGTATTTATTTCAAATATACACGGAAAAATGAGTGTTACATTGTAAATTTCATATTCGAATATTCCGTATATTACATTTGCAATATTTTGAACTTCAAAGCACTGTATACGAAAGTTAAACGCGCCAAAGTTAGAACAACTAAAGCATCTGCATTGAACAGGAATCGTGAGATTCCTCAAACGCAATGGTCCATTGCACAAAATTATTGGATCGATTTGTATTGCGATACGCGAAAATTTTACAAGTCCTGTCTCGTAGTGCACAGGAGCAAAATAAAATATATCGTTCTCTAATCCGATAGTATCGAGTCTCTTCGAGTGTAGTGCTTCGCATCTCACTGAAATTGTATTTCGTCGTTGCTCTACTTAAAGGTTGAATTTTATTTCAACGAACAACTTATTTTGAACAGGTAATATATGGTAATAGAAATGTATGCAGCCTATACAAGGTGTCATATAATTACAAAATGTTAATTTTTTATTAGTCTTTTTATTTTTCTACCAGTTCTGCTAAGGGAGATTCTTTCTGCAATGGAGCAATCGCTTCCAAAAAATATCAAACAATGTTTACACCAAAAGAATAATTTTGCTACAGCATCTAAAAATTTAACTAAACACAAATCTGAAAATAATTTTATTGAATTATAAAAATAATTATGTTAGAAATAAAGATATACAAAATACAATTAGAAATATGATAAGCAATGCTGCAAAAAATTTTGACATTCTTTCTTGAGCATCCTATATAATTATTTTGATAGTTATTTTGATAATTATTTTGATAATCCAATAAAATTATTTCTGGATCTGTATTTCTGGATCTAAGTTTCTCATGATATAATCGTTAACAATAATAGAGTAAAATATATTTTACAAATAAAATAATTTTTAACAATGTATAAATCGAGTTTTTTTTGCATTAATTCGGATATTTATGATATTTATTCTGCTATTATTAATATTTGTCAGTAAATTTAATAAAATCTAGATATAAATTATTTTGAAGTTTGCATTTAAATTCCATTACCATATTTTTACACAAACACACACACACACACACACACACACACACACACAATCGATACATATCATAAATATAAATGAACATTACAAAAAAGTGCGTATAAAAATGTATAGTATAAATCTTTATAGATATATTGAAATAAGTTATATTTTATCACTTATTTTTTATACTACCATTTCAGTTTTTTGTAGCTTAAGAGAATCTTAAAGTCGTCTGTATTATCGACTAAATTAAGCGACGCGGTAGCGTTGCGACGCCAAGTACATAAAAATATGGTAAAACGAGTCACTTGACGGGTTGTTTGATCGCTTGAATGTCATTGTGTATATGTTCATGAAAAAATATACGCCAAGTGCATAAAAAAGATACTGAATACATTCTTCTTAATCAAAAACAGATATAACATAAATATAATTTGCTAAGTATTTTACTACGCAAGACACATAAGATAGACTGAAAGTGACTATAAAATTGTCAATATACAATATTAATATAAAATTGTTAATGGATTATAGTGAAGAAAAAACTTGACGTGGCCGGGTCGCATTGAAACGCAATATCCTAGGACCAATACGTATATGTCACTTTCAGTCTATCTTATGTGTCTTGGGTAGTAAAATACTTGGCTAATTTATTTCATATCCGTTTTTAATTAAGAAAAATGTATATCAATCTTTTTTATGCACTTGGCGTATATTTTTTCTTTTTTTAAAAATATTTCTTTTTAGAGTCATATAATTTTTGTATAATAAATACTTTTTCTCTCTTTCAGATTAGAAAATCCTTTTCCAGGATTAAAGTATACGCATTAATACATGTTTGTCAGTTTATGCCGAGAACGACAAAAAATTTCGAAATTGATATATTTTTTAGCATTTCTAGTGCATCACATTTATCAAGTCATGACAACATTTGTTTGATACGAAAGTTTTGCAACCTGTACTTATGAAATAGTAATCCACAAATACGTAATTTACACGAACAAATAACGTCGAGTTCTTAGAATTAGACTTAGATTTTTATCGCGACGACTTTATACGAAAATTGACACGACTGCGTATATTATAGCTTGCGTGAGATATTGATGTGGTAGTATATAAAAACATCGATGCGCTGGAAAAACAGCGACTTCTGGTGACTTTGTCGGAGTTCGGGTTCTTCGCTTTAGGCTTCCCTTAAGTACCATATTCTCTTTGAAATAAAAACAACAGCCAACTAATTGCACAAATATTCAAAGTATAAGCGACATGTTTCCGGTGGAAGTTTTTTTAATTTGAACTCGCTGCGCAAAGTGTTAATAGAGGAAAAAATATACAATTAACATCGCCAGCGCACGCGCGAAAGTACGAGTAGATTTAAAAGAAGGTAGATTTAAAAAATGCATACGAGCAAAACGCATTGGGATCTTTGTAAAAAGATGCTTTTGATAAAAAGTTCATGGCATCCGATTATCGAGCCTTCTGCATATGTACTCGTACCGTTGACCTCAATGTAAAACGCTTCATGCTCGAGCTTTCAGAGAGCGAAAAATGTTGTCGCCACGAAAAAATACCACTTTGGAATGAAGCGCGTACAAAAGCCAGAAAGCTTCGTATCAAGCTTAATTTCCACTCATTTCTCGCAAATTGAGAATCGTCGGCCAGCTCTTTGTTAATGTGTTTAAATCGTTACGATTTCATAAAATTTAACAACGGGGAATGAATAGATAGTTTAATCAAGAGGAAAGCTCGGTTTGAGAGATAAAAATTAAATGTGCCTTGCCCTTATAAAAAAAAAATACATAAATATGTCAAAAATGTAAGCCAATACAAGTCAACACTGGATACAAGCTCACTTGTCTTAACGCTCTTTATTAAGTTAAGAACTCTTCCAAATAAGAGAAGCATTTTATTAGACATGCATGCGCTCTGATTTGACAGTTTATCAGATTACTATATCAGTTTTTGAGTTAATTAGATTGATATTCTATTGCGCGTTTAATATTTCAATTTTAATACTGACTATCCGACTATCAAAATATACATATATTCTACCAAATACATACATAAAACGGTGGAAAATTTTATCCATAAATGTTATTATTTTTTACTTTATACTCGCGACATATTTCCAGTTCTATAAAGCGCCTTCTCCGCTTTATTTTACATCGAAATTTAATGTATAACAATACTCAATATTTAAATTTATTAAACAATAAGAATATATTAAAGCACTGTGAAGACAACCAATAAAAAATAGGAATTAAAGGCCCATCGAAGCTGAATTTTTTATACTTAAATAATTCAATGTGAATTTATATATACTATATATGTATATACTATATTTTTATATGCACGCCGAATTTCATCGGACTTAAAATTATTGTTATAATTATTATATGTATATGAATTATTTAAAGATCCAGCTTTATTATAAGCCTTTAATTCCCATTTTTTATTGGTTAAAATTTATATAGTATTATTTCAATATTTAAATTAAAATTATTATTTCGTTGTTAGATTGAAGATGACCTAAATTGTAAAATATCTGTAATTGACAATTATTGTTAATAATACACACAAGTTTTATATACTCCCATCCAGTGTCAGCTTACATTGGCTTACATTTTTTACTTTTTTTTGTTTACTTCTTTAAAGCCTTATTAATAGAGATATATGTAATTATATGTACATTATTGCACATATACATTTATACATATACAAGGTGTTTCTCGAATCGTTCGCCACAATTTTTGAGATACTTTCGATAGGTCTACAACAAAATGTTCTAATAAAATTTGTTGATTATTAAGGAAGAATTAATTATGTAAGGGAAATTTTAAAATTGTTCATTTCTTAATCAAAAATTAAAGTCAAATTATGTTTTTTAAATAGAAGTATGTACTTTTCCATATTTTTATAGTACGCGAAAAGATGAATTCATCGATATTCTACCAAATACAAAAGACGGTGGAAAATTTTATCCTTATGTATTATCTGTACAAATGTTCGATCACAAAATTACTTACAACATAATCCACTAATCTATTGTCGATATAAAGCAATGAGATAAATGTTAAACAAATGACAGGGACTATAGTCCTTGGCACATATAAAAAACGTAAGGCAGTGACACGTAAGTGATAAGCAAATTGGCCAATCACAACAGAGACCGTAATGCCAGTAGCGAATTCAATATCACGATTTCCTTACTGCTTATGTCTTTGTACGTGCCATAGACTTTATGGAAAAAATTGCTAGTGCATAACAGTGCACAGTAGTGACACTACTGACATCCAATAGAGTCACTACTGAAATACAGTAGTGTCACTGCTGATATGAGTAGTGACACTACTCGTGTCTAGTAGTGTAGAAGTAGAGAGGAACCTGAGAGAGGACACGAGAGCCTTTTTTCTCTGTAACCAAAAAATGCCCCCGCGCATTACTGCCTTCTGATCAAGTGGATGTAAACT
>NW_017305884.1:500710-533748 GCF_001594115.1 Trachymyrmex septentrionalis
GTAACCAAAAATGCCCCCGCGCATTACTGCCTTCTGATAAAGTGGATGTAAACTACATAACAGTATCCATTTTTTTTGCGGTGCATCTAATGGAAATAAATTGCTGAAATCGTTGAAATCTCTATTAATTTGATAGATTTTAGTTATTTATTCAGCAATTTATTTCCATCAGGAGCATCGCAAAAAAAAAATGGATATTGCGTTGTGTATAATAGTTTATAGCCACTTCTTCAGAGTGCAGTAGTGCGCGGGCTCATTTTGCGGTAACAGGAAAAAGGCTCTCATGTCCTCTCTTTGGTTTCTCTCTGGTGATAGATTTCTAAATAATCACCATTGTTACATAAAGAATTTTAATATGTATAAGAAGATAATACGATATTAAGTACATTACGTTTGTACATTACAATTATGTCTAGCATTAATTATTTTTTCTATACATGTTTCATCTTTTTCACATCTTTGATCACATATGTTACAACTGTACATCCATCAGTATTTATGTAATTCACCGAAGGAGCAGTTCTCATACGATCGCAAACGTCAAAGTATGCTATGTATAAGTATATCTAGGATGGGTGACCGCTTGGGAACATCACAAAATTAAATTCATAAGTTTTTAAATATAATTCTTAAATTCATAAGAAAACGTTTTTTTTTTAATCATAATTTTGTATGCACTGTCTTTGCAATAAATAAATACGGTTTTATAAAAGAAATATTTTGCGGGAACTTTTTCATTTCTTTCATCATAAATAGATAAACGGAACGCAATGCCAACTTGCTTCTCATGTCGATCATGGTCTAATTAATAAGATGAAACATTGCGTATATAATGACGGTAGCAATACTGGCAATAAACCAATCAATGTACACTTTCCTTATATACGTACCGGTTATACTGAAACAGCTAATCAAATGGTATTCAATTTCACTCTTCTACTGCGCATCTACGAGAATGCTTCACCTTATTAATTCCACCATAATGTCGACGAACATCGGTTTTTTTTTTTTACGGAAAAAACCTGCTAGTGTTAGTACTAGTGCAGTAGTGTAATAGTAAATTCGACAATAACGTCACTATTAGAACAGTAGTGGAAAAATGTCATTGGAATTTCGCTGAAATTTCACTGAAAGTTTATTGCTAAAATAAGTATTATTGATTAACGTCATATCATATTGCAGAGGATTCTAGTATTGGTATGAAAATGTAGAGAAAGGTTCTCTCTCTATCATATTAATATATTTTAATCGTAATTGTTTAAAAGAATCTAATGTGAAATTGTGAAGACCGTGCCCTGGTCTCTCCTACGTAGAAACACATACATACATAGAAATAATCGTCGAAGTTGTTGAAATGTGTAAGGAAAAATTGAACCGCGTAAAGTAGCGATCAATTCGAAAGACACTGTATAAATGTATATGTATATACTTGTATATGTGTGTACATATAATACGTATATAAAGAGAATAAAATAAAAAAAGATAAGTGAATGCAAAGAAAAAGATAAAAACTGTTTAATCATGAACATTTTTAACTCTCATTACGAAGATCTGTTTGTATTCGACGTCTTTTCCATGACCTAATAGAAACTTTTCCATGACTTAATAATTAAGTAGTAAAAAAATGGAGGTCACTTTTTCAAGATCGTGAGAAACTTCTTTGTTTTGACGTTGTTTCTTGCAAATTTTCCTTACTTTACAGTGGAACTTTTTCTTAACGATACTGAATAACTTTATACTAAATTTTAAAAAAAGAAGAAACGAGACAACATAACGAAATATTAAGTAAAAGCATTTTAATTAAAATCTTCATCATATAGAATTCGCAAAAATAAAAAGTTAAATACAATCTGGAGATTTTATCTGTTATTCAAAGAGGAAAAACAAAACTTGAGATTCATCGCAAATGTAAATGTAAATATGTAATAATTTAAAATAGGAATGCATATAAATTATAATTTAAATTAAATCCGAAAGTATGTATACTAAACATTATATTAAAAGTGTATTCATATATAATTTATCACGTTGCTTACTTTTTATAAATTATAATATCTAATGATAAAAAGTCGTATCTACAATATAATATAAAATAATATAAAATATGCGGATGTTATAATTTGTATATTACATTGTATTTAATTTAATTAAAAATAAAATATGCTATTATATATATTCACATATTAATGACTACAAGATAAATTAAGTTATTATGTATATGCATTTCAGTAAGTTATTTACGTAACACGTATTAACACTTTTCACAATTATATTGCTGCGAGGTCATTTATTTCACTGTAATTGTGCGCAAGGAATGTGTAATTTCATAAACATTGACACTAAAATTCAAAACTTATACAATATTATTTATCATTTATACCGATTTCCTTCTGTGTTTTGCAACACTGATAACATGGAAAAAGTGACTTAGTATTCAGAAAGACAGAAAACGTTGAGAGCACACTCAATAAAAAATGATCAGAAAAATAAGTGATTATCATTCGAAGATGAATTATCGAAAGATCCTTATTTTTTTTCACTTAACAGAAAAAAACATTGTCGTAACAACCAATAAGTTGCTTAACGTGTCGCTTAACTCCTTCGCTTTCCTAGCATTATTATCTCGCCTGAAAGCTTTGCAGAAAATAATGACATATAATGTATATTGTCACCACGCTTATTTTTTCCATTAGACTTTGATATGACTCTTCTTTTGTTCACGACAATCTCTCACCGAGTTCATAGCACATAAATTAAAGTGCCACCAGAAAAATTCACGTTAACTATATTTCACTTTTTGTACCAAAGGAGCTTCCTTCTCTTTTTACCTTCTCGTCTCTACAATCAAATTTTTGAAAAATTTTGGTAAAACCGAGCAGTCTAAAGTTGACACGTGATCGATGCAAAAACTGAAAACCGCGCGAGAGCACAGAATTAAACTTAACATGCGAAAACGTGCGTGTACGAAACGTTAAAAAAATAGCGAGGTTATTTAAAAAATTTTTAATTTTCAAGAAAAGATAGTAGTGCACACATTCATTTTAGTCTCAAAAAGGAAGCTTTTATAAGGTAACCGGAATCTACATGACCTAGTACCCAATATGTCTTACTCGCTGATAGTGGGTGTTTACACGACGAATGATAGACAGCACTGGTAGGTAAACCGTGCAAGCTAGAATTTCTATATTTATTACTTTCTATATATACGTTTAAGAGTAACGCAAATGACCGCCAAAAATTATATCATATTAAAGAACTACTAAGCGTTTATTTGATCATGAACTAATTAGGTTATAAGATGTATAATTTTGATAATTCTTTTATAATTTTACTGTGTTATATTCGTTTTTCCAAATATTTCCGTTTTTAAATATTTGAACATCTAAAGATGGCCCAATCTCGTAGTCAAATATGCCATATTATTAATATATGTAAATTATGAAGATTGTAATTTTTTAATATGTAATATGTACAATTCTCTAGTTATTTATAGTATTGATATAATTGATATGACGTTATAACTGACGCTATAAATTGACTCTTAATTGCTCTTTTTCAACTTTTATTATATTATTTAATAAATCAAGAGTCCTGTATTTTATCAATTAAAAAAGTCTAACTAATTTGAGCTTAAGAAAACTAATGACAGAAATATATATCGTGGAGTTTATTACGTGTGCAAGAGATTGCGGCTTCTCCCGCAACGAATGTACAAAATATCGCGCTAAAGGCGATAAAATGTACAAAAAACGTACGTTATATCAGTGTTTCCCAATTTTATCGGTACAAATTCTCTTGATGCAAAAACGCTTCGTTAAATTATCTAACCAATTTCGCTTAAGTCGTCAACGAAAACATTGATTTTGCTAAAAAGATTCAATGCTATCTCGTTATCATCTTATTGATAAATCGGATCTTAAATTTTTATATTTACAGAAAAAAAAGCTAAACTGATATGCTACAAATCTCTTATAACTTTTTTCTCTGCAAAAGTATTATTTCTACACAATTATGAAATGGAAGCCTTATACAGCCTAAACTGGATTTTAGCGTTTAAATTTTAAATAATTCGGTTTGGATTTTATATACGTATCTAATCCTGCAGACTGCGCCGCGAAATTAATTTTCAGTCTGCATCAATCATAAACAAAACTAGAATAGTAACATAACATGACAATATTATTTTTACACACTTCATGATTTTAAAATAAAATATATTCATTAATTTTACACGAATTTATGAATGAACGAAGGTTGTTATTTCTAAGAGTTGAGAGCCGCTGTGTAACACGATTGTTCGCGCGGCCAACCGAAACGTACATCAATACAATAGGATAAACAAAAAAAAAAGCGGAACAGAAAATTGTCGAGATCTGGTCGCGTACGATCCTCCGGGAAAAAAACTTGGACAAACAGGCAGTAACATTTCCAATGGTGCATTGTGCTTTTCCTTCCTACGAAGGGATTATACCTTAGAAGCCAGTATTGTGTACCTTTAATCTACTGTTTAGCGGAGAACGGGCACAGATGTATCCGCGTTATAGTTTCGCAGAAGCGCGCGCGATTAAAATTGAAGTCCATTCAAACAATCGACCCCTTTCATAATGTAACAAACTCCACTGTGTTGTCCGGATAGGGATAGCGCCCTCTTTTGTGCCGCGAGCTGGCTTTTCCCTTTTACAACTGCCCGCGTAAATATTAATCTATTAACCTCTTCTTCAGTTTCATCTCTCTCGCAATATTACATATTATTACTCTGAGGGACAATTATTTCGGAGAAAAGCGACCCTGCGCAATTAAAATAATCGTTTACGAATCATAACCGCATTGTGCTCGCAATGCCAGAGAAATTAACGCGCTAAATGAAACTGTCGATAACGGCGATTAATCGTCTGGTAATCACCGCAATTATTGGTATTTAATTGTCCTCTCTTCTCTCTGTGCCTTTCCTCTTTCCGAATCATCATTCGTCAAATGACAACTTCTTTCTCTTTAGTTTTTGAAAGAACGTCGAGGACTTGTTCAACTGCTGACTCGCACATAGTGGATAAGGAAGAAATAAGAAAGTTCCGAAAACGAATTAGTATTATCTAGCACGGAGGTACGGGGATTAATGAGTTTCCGTCGTCTCCGCCCTCAATGTTCCCTATTCGCGATTTTAAAGAGAACTTTTTTTCGGCGAGCAACCCGTTCAGTTGCTGGAACGTAATCCTATAAAATATGTAACCGAACTCTCTCGTGCTGGTTCTCCCAGTTGCGCGTCGGGAAAACGCTTCACGAGCGACAAGAAATACAGAAGACAAGAGAAACAACGGAAGGCGAAATTCCTCCGCGAAATTCTTTTCCTCTCTAATATAATTACCCGTCCATTTACGACGTTGTCGCAGGTTGTTATTACTTTCAATGAAGACGAGAGAGCACACGAAATATTAATATTAAAAGTCTTTCTAACTTTCAAACTCTTTTAAATACATTTGTTTGCATTTTCATCAAATTTTAAATCTTAAAAATAGATTTCGGTAAATGTTCAGAAGTGGTGCTCCCCAAAAAACCGCGTTTTTTTTTCAGCAATGAACAAAACTAGTTAGAAAAAGATAACTGTTCAAACATATAGAAGTATGATAGCTATTTAATAATAATTCATAGATTTTCTTCGGCACAGGTAAGTAGGAATTTAAAAAAACACATACACTTCATTACCCTTTTTTTTTTTTAGGAGTAAAGAACAATAGATGTACTCTTAACGACTACAATAAAGCTCTCGTATAAGTTAAAGATAAAAAAAAAGAAAAAAACAATTTATAGCAAGGTTTCTTATGGTAACATAGACATTTATAGTACAACAGACGACGTGGACTGCATTATCAAATAAAGAGAAAGGCTATCTACTATTAATTTTTATAATTTATTATCTTTCTAAATAAAAACGATAGCAAACGTACATCTCTACTCTACATCCTTACTCTCTAAATAACAATGAAGACTGTGAAGAACGATATTGTTATGATAAATAATTGGATGAATAGAATATGGAAAAGAAGAAAACAAATAATAAGAATGACGTCAATGGTGATAATAATGGATGGTAGATTACAAGGATGGGTAGAGGTGGAAACGACCTATAAATTATATTTAAATATACGTACCTGTTTTATTATATTTAAAAAAAATAAATATGTATTAAAATTATACCTTTAAATAGTTATTTTCCTTGTCTCCGGTAAGTATCACATTGCACCGTGTATGTCTACTATCCTCGTACCATCATATTAAGAAGTCATTATTTAAAATTGCACTCATTAAATAATCAGATTAAATTGAATCATAAAAAAATTGTAACATAAATACCATATTTATTTAATAAAATTACGTGCGAAAAGGAAAGAGAACATATGAGAGAATACAACTAAGAATGAGAGAGAGAGAGAGAGAGAGAGAGAGAGAGCAATAATGAGTTGGAAAGAGAATGCAACGGGAAAGGAGAAAAAAAGAACAAAATATCCTCTTCTCTGCAGACTCCTCGTCTAGCAATGCACTTGTTCCCTCCCTTGTCTCTTGGATTCAGCGTCTATGACGTACTTCCTCCCCCTCCCCCTGACCACTTACAATCACATACACATCTCATATACGTATACATACTAATGCATGGTGAGTTAGAATCTTCCTAGCTATTCTACTTAAGTTGAAAATCAATTTATTATATTTAACATTATTGATTCAATGAATGATTGTATGGTATATCGGAAAGTTCAATGATCTCGTTGGAACGGCGTAACTGTTTAACATCGCCATGTACCATTAAGTTTATATCACTCTTTGGACATTTTGATCAACGTTTGTCGTTCAAATTGACAATGAAAAGGGATCCAAATCTTGAATAGAAACCTACTATGTTAAATAACTTATCTTATAAATATCTATAAATTATCTTTCACATCAACATATTATGTGTTTGGCTCAAAATGGCATAAATTTTATTTTATAGATAAAATATTTTGGATATGTAAAATTTTGATTTTTTTTATTATTCGCATAAACAAATATTGGCAAAGTACATTTCGCGTAAAACAAAAAACAATATGGAAAGCCTGGAGGCGAGAGTGAATAGCGTGAATAGTAAAGTGTATATACATATGTAGATATATGCAAGAAAGGAAGTTGCGATAGGATTTGGTAGCAAAAGCCAAAATCGAGGGAACATTTTTCTTACTATTTATTTTGTCTGCTTGTTTTTACTGCTACACGATAAGCTGCATTGGGAATTGCTATCAAACTATCGCTCTTTTAAAGAACTGTAGGAAAGAATCGTGTTCAATCTTTGGTTGTTTAAAGTACTCTTACGTTTAGGCTTTAAAATTATTGGAAAATATGATTAGGCTTTATCTATCAGTAATAAACCTATAGATTCGCTATCGCAAAGTTATCAGCTTGTTTAAGAAATCACTCTTGCAATTAATCATTTTACTTTTTCAATATTCCGACTAAGACCCAAAACTTTCCACCAACCGAATCATCTACAACATTTCACGCCTCGTAAATTACGTCCCGAAATTACCTTCTTCATTAACCTCCGTGCCTGATTACTCAAGATAACTTGGACACTCTCCACTTCTGGAAATTTATAACTCGATTTAAAATCCACTCTTGAGTCGATTTTTTATGCCAAGTGAATTTTAAATGGAAATACGAGAATATCCAATATCTGAATAGTGAATTCTATTCTTCTCAACTATATTTATTCAAACTGGAAACATGAATTGTATATACATGCAAATTCAATGTGTATAGATAAATGTTAATAAAAGATAAAGATTAGCGCTCCATAAAGTTAGTATTATTTTAAATTTTTATGTGAAGACATATCCTTTGCTTTATAATTAAGTTCGATTATATGTATAACTCAAAATATGATAAGACATTATTTACAAAGATATTTCAAAAGAGATTTTACAGTGTTCGCAAACTCGTAATGATATGTAATACGGAATGAAATATTACTGTAAAATTTCGTACAGTAATATTTCATGTTGGCATCAAATTTTAAAATCTTTGTAAAAGCGAACAGAAATTTATAAGAACTAATTATATTATGAATCGTATTTGGAATATTAGTTAATGGAAAAAAAAATAATTATCTGTCTGTGTATTATATTAAATTGCAATACTGCTACACATATATTGTCAAGAAAATTTTCAAAAGCAACAACAAGTCTTATTTTGCGACATATTAGACGTTCTACGAATAAAAATCAGTTCTCGTAGAATAGAATATCAGTCTCTTGTATAAATAACAGCATATATACACACTATATCAACCAAACCTCAGTGTCGCGAATATCATCCACTTGTGCATGTAATGACTGTGATTGCATCCTAATACGCACATAGTAACGTCTGCCTCTAGCTGGCTCTTCCACTTAACTAAATCTTAATGAACAAATTATATAATAATGCGCTATTTATGCGCTTTCAAAATCCGCAAGAAAAAATTTTTGCGCTCATGTTTAGTTAAAAAAAGAATTTTTTTTAGGAGGGGGGGGGGACTAAGTAAACTGTCAATCAGCCCTCCCACGTATTAATAATAACCGATTTGAAAAATCAAATACACAAGATTTATGCACTACTTATGCGCTCTCATAAATTCATATAATTTTTATTTTTGCGCTGCGTCCCTTAAGACACTTCCCTCTTGAAGCAAACAGTCATATTGGAAAATCAGTCTTTCATAAAATATGAAACATGACAAAGAAATTTCACAATATGAGTGAAGAATATCAGTTATCTTATAAAACGCTGTACTTTGTATTTAGTTTATAATTAATATTAATATTAGATTTAATAATTGTGTAGAATGACATATACATGTATGTACATATGTATGCTGCAAGAATACTTATTATTTAAGTTATAATTATTATTATTGAAAAAAATTATTTTTTATAAAATTTCCATTAGTTTTTGAAAAATTCGACAGACCTCGTAAAATCAAAAATCTGTATGAAATCATCCAATTGTAAATCTCATTTTACACTAAAAGAGCTATATGATGTAATTCTCATTTTATATGAAAAGCTCATGTAAAATCGGACAATTTAATTATAGGTCAATGCTTTGAAAAATACAGTACTTGAAAAAATGCCCAAAAATCTAAAATCAAATTGTAAAATCAATATTGTAAATTATAATTGTCAGCGTTTTCAGAAAACTTAAACTTTCTAAAAAAAAGATCTAATTTTAATATACTTGCAACATATGTAAAGTTTAACTTAAAAAATAATTTTATATTGTTTTAAAATTCTTCTTTCATCGTCTCCTCTTTCAATTACGCTATAATTTTTTTTCCTATTCTCTTATTATTTCATTCTGTATGTCACATAGTAAGCTTAACATTCATGTATTATTGGGAACGGATATAAAAAATCCGACGCTATTTAATCTTATGAAGAAAGAGTTTAATTATACAAGAAATTTAATTTAAAAAGAAAGTCAACTGGATATACGCAGAAGAAACCTTATACGTATATCCATTCTATATATGCATGAGAATGGAATAATCCATATAGTCGAAACGATATATGGGACGAGCACATGTGCGAAGAAGGTGCGGAAAATAAAAAGGAAATGTAAGTTTTATCCAGATTGGTGGAATTATTAACACGTTCGAATATAAAATGTTGCACATCAAGGATCAGCTTCAATCCAACCAGGGCAATTATTAAAGATCCAACATGGAGAAGGTACGATGGCATGACCTAGTAATGTGAGAAAACTTACTCAACCCTTGAGAGGACTTATATATGTGCAACCTTTATAAGAGTAGAAAATAATTCGACAGTAGAGTGTGTGCAGTGTATCACGCGTTGTAGTCGCGCGACGGTCATATTTCTAGAACAAAATTCGAAAAGGGAAAAGGAAATACTCTTGTTGTATGGGAAAGCGTGATCGTTTATTATTTCTATAGAAATGCTCAATTAAAATGTTGTTTAAAATAACAATTTAATTAACGGCCACATCCCACAGATGAATAAATGATTAAGTACATTACATTACCGCGATTCCCTGCGTTTATGATACACATAGCAATCCCGTATAGAATTCGTTTGTAATACATGTGAACATACAGCATTTCAATTACGTATAAAATATTCTCTTTATACGATAGGAATTGTAACGTTATATCAAAGAACAATTGTATTGCGAATAAGTGTTAACGTTTCAATAGATTTAATCATAACTAAACAATTTTCTGATGCTTTAAAATTACCTCGCATTCTTAAAAGTCTCTCATAAAAAGTATTATATAAAAATCTTAAATTAAATATATTTTTAATATAAATCTTTATATTAAAAAATATAGAATTTAAAAAAGAATAACTATGTTCGTGTTTCACCAGTCTATAATATGAAAAAACGTATCGAATTATTATATTCACAATCTTACGGAAGAAAATGCACATAAGAATATTTGATACAAAAGAAATACATGTTTAAGAAAAAAAATTATTCCGGAAAACGTCAAGCTGTTCGACAAATCTGCCTGACAAATATCTCTCATAAATCTTTGTAAAAATTTGAACACGGAAAAGGCGGAAAATGCGGCAACGTCTTTCAGAGCTTAAAGGCTTCATGTGAATTAATGCGATCTAGTCCATCCTGATCTACGACAAAATCTTATTAGTACACCTCACCGAGCGGCTGAAATTCACGTCTCCAACGACGTTACAAAGACAAACGTACGTAATTAAATGCTCACGTGAACGATATAACAAGCAGATATCGGAGAAGCGTGAACAGAATATTTTCCGCTGCTCCTAAATACGTCCTGAATTAATGATAGCAGGCTGATTCGCGACGAGATTCAATTAATACGCTTGAACAATCAGCTGGAACTCACCGCAACAAGAGTACGGGATGCAATTTACATCATGATGTGAATATATGATTCTAAAAATCACATCTTCCTATAAAATGTAATCTACTTATTTACAATCTATATATAATATTTTTATTTATTATATATAATTACACTAGTTTCAAAATAATTTTATAATCCTCTCATTGGAAAATATGATTAAAAACTATTTTTCCATAAATTTCTTTCATAAATAATTTTTTACTTTTTAATTGTTAGAGTACTCCGGCGAATACGCCGCGCTGGGATTTACGCCGCAGAAATCAGAAAAAAATAGAAAGAGTGGGGGTAATTTTCCCGCAACACTCTGTTACATGCCTTTATGTTATATTGTAGTATAGTGTTCACGATTTCAGTTTCTTACTGTTAATATTAATGAAATTATTGTGAGTTGAATCGATTTGTCACTGTGTTAAGTAGTATCATCATAAATTATAAAATGATTACTATACATAAAATGATTACTATAGGATGTGCAAAAGACTTAATGGTTACTTCGTGATACATGAGTGTGTAGAGGAATAGTAAAGCATGTTGTATAACAAAATACAAATACTTTGCTCTTGTATTCTTTGTTTAGTTTGTTGTCTTGTATATCCTGTTTGAAATATACGGCATTTTTAGCGGACAGGATTTATGCCCAAAGCAATGCAAAGTGCGCAGATTGAATTCAGTGCACTAAATGCAATAAACGCATTACATGAAATATATATCTCATGTCATAACACTTGTAATACATGTGGGAAGATTGTAATTATTATTTATTACTTCATATATATATTTATCATTCTTATTCCTTAATAAAATTTATAAACGCATTTTATATGCATTATTTGTAAATTTTTCATGAGTCGTACATAACCTCCCTCCCCCTGTGAGTAGCCACATATCCCACCCCTATGACATTGGAATATACGGCAAAAAGGCAAAGGTTTAAAAAAGTTCATTTTTTAATACGAAATATAAATATTTTAGATTTCTAAAATTTTTTTCATAATAGTAGACAGTACAAAGTTTTTACTGATATAGTTCATTTACTTTAAACATAGTAAATAATACTTAATGAATTAAGTTTTTAATAGATGCAGCGTATATACCGGAGTTGCCCTACATAAAATATAACTGTTTATATGAAATGTTTTAATAATTATATGTCAAAGATCATATTACTTATACAAAATTATTATTATTTGAACAAAAGGTTTCAAATTACAAATTTGTTATTATTATAAAGAAGAATAATAAATATTAAGATAAATATGTATGTGCTCCCATGAAAAATATTATATCTAAAAAATTATTCATTTTATTCATTTTATGTACAATTACATGAAATGTCTATTACAAATATTTAAATTAGTTATTGATTAAATTATTAATTACTCATGCACTTATTTCTCCTTATAGCAAATTTATTTGTAAATCTAAAAGCAAATTTAATTTTGTGATGAGTTTTAAATCATTTTTATATGTGCATACGTTGTATATATCGTGAAAATGTAAAAAAGTAACAAATGCAATTTTACTATCAATTAATATGAAATAATAATAAAACGCTTTCTTTTAATATAAATGACATAGGACTTTAATAACGTTAACAAAATTTTTAATTATTTTTAAAGTGTCTAAGTATTTAAAGTACACAATTATAACATATTTTATATAAAAATATCTATAGTCACATAATTAAAATATTAAAATATGTTTCCTTATTTTATTAATATAATGCAGGAAATCGTCGAAAGTAAACGTTGTAAAAAATCAAACCTCTCCATGTAAATAAAAAAAGTATCTCCTCTAAGTACTTCGACACTCAATTAATACACCATAGTAACGGCGTCTATCCAGTGGAAGCGCTATGTATTGTAATGACGGACGTCGATGTCAGAGGGTTTTACAAGGTGTGCCCAATAAAAGTTTCAGGACTTGTCGGATGGTACATCGAAAATCTCTCACTGAAGGAATGTAATGCACAGTTATTGATTGCCACGAACGTTAAGACCTCGAGAAATTCTTATAAATATTCTACAGAGTAACATTTTTTGCTTCTTATGCTCTATACCATTTTGACAGTTATATCTATAGTCATTTTTCTCTTATGTTATAAATAGGTCAAATTGAAATAAAAGAATATTAGTAATTGTAATCAATGATTATTTGATCTTCGTTTTTAATCATTCTAAAAATATCATGAAACGTATTTTTATCGCATTTTTTATTTTATGTTTCGTCACGTTTGATATTATAATTAGCTCTAAGAATTTAAAGAATTTAAGTATGATATTATTTTTAAAGGAAATAATAATTTTATAAAATGTTTTAATTAAAAACAGCATACTATAAAATATTTTAATTTTATCGCACGCGTTTAAGTATGTTATAATAAGTTTCCATTACATTAATAATGTCCTACTTTTCTTTAAAAACACAATTATGTTTATCTAATATTTTAAATATAAAAAGCTTTCATGACACTTTTTACAATTCTCACGTTTATGAACAATTTTTCACTCAAATTATTTTTATTCCTAATTATATATATAATAGTTCTCTTATTCTTTGTTTCAATTATTCTTGAGATATAAATTTTTTTGGTTTATTATTCAGCTTGTAGCAAATATGTAACCATTTTAATGTACCAACATATTTCTTTTCATGTTGATTTCGAACATAATCATCAAATAGTATTTTTGAAAATCAAGTTTGTATGATGAATGCTCAGATAAAGTTTTTTTTTTTTTTTTTTTTTTTTTTTAAGGAAAAGTGACGTCATCGGTCATGGTGGTAGCCTCTCGCACAATGGCATTCGACACAACACGACACAGAAATTAAATAATACTGAATTGAAATTAAAAAACGGCTATGTTATGTTCCTCTAGAGATTGATTTAACAAGAATGATGATAGTTATTGTTCAGCAACCGGTCGAATGTAATTCAGATTCGACAAAAATTGATCTCCGAACGATTGATTGGCATTCGTGCCAATATCAATCTACGTTTTCTGTCCGCTTTGATTTCCCATTTTAGTCATTCAGTGCCAGAACTTTTCGGACACGCCTGGTGCGAGTGGTAGCTCGAAATAATGGACGCGCGGCGCGCGCGAAGAGATTATTTTAATTAATTACCGCGTAGGCGGGCGCGTTCGAGCGGCAATCATAAGGACTTTGTGAAAAAAAGGGGGAGAGAAAGCCAAATCCCAGAGATTCGCGGAGTTAAGCGGATTCTGTCGATCGGTCAATTCGCGGGCGTGTTCAATTAGCGCGAACATCGAGAAAGGCTATTGCTCTGTGAGAATTTTACCGCGGGAAATCTCGGAATGTTGTCCATCAAACGAACGCCGAAAATAACTTTGAACTGGAACGAAGGAAGAGGTAGGACTGGGAGGAGGCAACTACCTCACGCAGGATCCAGTCTACGATCCACGATGTGGATCCGATCAATACAAGAGCGCAACGCGCCCATCGGATTCTGACGAATCCGCGCGTGGAACTTACGTGTCGTGGCACGATGTCGCTGGATCGGATCGCTGGATCGGAGCTCCGCCGAAGATCGCACAGTACAATTGACATCATAGCGATTAATCCCTCCCACGTATGTCTATAAGTACGAGTAATTCTGGTATGTATTCCCCGATGCTACGCCGTATCACTTTTTGACCGTACCATTTTGTCGCTTCTTCGTTAACCTTCCCTTCGTTAACTTGATGATTATTCACTCCGTCAGTTGAATGAAAACGGTGGTGACTTGTCGCGAAAGAGGAATAGAAAGAATCGGCTTTCCTCAAGATAACGAGATAAGACACGACGTGCACGATCACCGAGAGCACAGATTCGACGCCGATCTCGTCGGGAATTGCACTGGCCGGTTCAGCCCTTTACTTCGTAGCGGAGGGGTGGCGGTACGAGAGAGCGCGTTGCGAGGAAGGGATAAACGGAATGGGAGGAAAAGGAAAGCGAGAGACAGGGCGCAGTGGGGACGACCAGCGTGGGAGAATGGAGGAAAGCAGGCGTGGGAGAGATGGGAGGGGAGGATGAGAATATATACCTACCTACATAGCAGCATCACCAGCATATCCACAGTGGTGAAAACCACTGTGTGACTGTGGTACATTTTCGTGGAGCTCTCACGAGGGACGGCGAGCAACGACGGAAGCCGTGACGGCGCGGGCGGATAGGGGGACGGATACACGACGAGGAGGAAAGCAAAGGGGGGGAAAAAAAAAAGACGAAACTGAGTAGGCGAACGAGATGGAGCCGGTGGCCTCTAGAAAATTAAAACAAAAAGCATAGGGAAGCACGTCGTGTTGGAAACGGACTCGTACACACACCGACGCGTTCTCCTGCTTTCCTCTCCTCCTTCCCCCCAACCCTCCATCCCCCCCCCCCCCGGACTATATCCGTCCTTCTTTCATCGCATCTTCTCTGCATCCTTTCTCCCTCTTCTCCGTTCAACGGCGGAGGCACTTTTATTTCCCTTTATCGTTTATTATGAGTGGTACGTTACCCGCCGACACGCTCGTTCTCGAAAAAGACGTGCAAGAAGGTGTCGACGCGGGTTTTTTTTTCCTTTTCTCGCGCTTCCTCTAGCTTCCTTCGAACGTTCTCCTTTTGCGGCCTCGTTGTCATAGAAAAGTCGAAAATTCATATTGGGGAACGGTGGTCCAACTGGTCGATATCGTTAAGCCTATGGTATATATATTAACAAATTTAAGGCAGTAAGCAGCAAGGAAATTGTAACAATGGATTCGCTACTGGCCTTACAGTCTCTAGTGTGATTAATCAATTCGCTTACTATTTGTGTTTACTGCCTTATGTTGTTGTATGTGCCATAGGCTTTAATTGATATTGGACTTATGTCCGCTTATTTATTTGTTCCTTTGAATGCGATATCTCTTACCTTATTCTTCTTTCTTATTCTTTTATATCTTTGTATTATATTCGCTATATAGTTTCAATGTGCATTAACAATGATGTTTAAGTAATATTCAATTTCAAAATATTAAACTCATAAATTAAAAATCTGAATAAAAAAACAGCGTCTATGTATAAAAGATATACTAAATGTGTTTTGAACATTTTCACATTAACGTCTTTAAGGTTGGTAATTTTAAATCTGTATGCAATAACAATTTAAAAATTTAAAATAATAAATAGAATATGGTGGCCAAAATAACTAGAATTTTTGAGAACTTATTTATATTTAGCTGATATTTTATATTTGTGGTACATTTTGGAGACTCCTCGCTACTAGTTCCCGTCATAAATTCTAAGTTATACTCGTAAAAATGAAATTTTTTCATTAAAAGGTAATAAAGATTCGATATTAGGTCTAAACTTGCTATATTGATTCTTTTAATTATTTAAAAATTCAATCAGTCTATAAAAACCTTTATATACTAATTAAAATTCAGCTAAATATATTCCAAAAGAATTTGTGTGCAACAAGGAATAAACAAGATCACAGTTTATCGTTATATTAAAATAATTAACTATATCTATATGAACAGTGTCAAAATCTGACAATGTTGTCATGAATTTATGATTGTAACATTCATGTATAAGAATAATATTGCAGGATACTTTTATATATGCACATATATAATATTGTATATGTTCAATTATTACGGTAACTATTATCGTTATGAAATGTTTAAAGGATTTAAAGATAGAATCACACGATTTCATCAATTTCTCGAAAGATAAGCATGCATGTTGCTATGCTTGTTTTGGAGCATACAATTTTACGTTTAACAAATAATAAAATTAGTAATTGTTTCTTTTGATTAGTATATTTAAGGAAATAAACTATAAAATAATCCATAATAATAAACGTGTATATTACAGTTCCTATGATGTCAAACCGCCATATACAACTAAATTAACGTTGATAACATTGATTTTGTTAGATGTAAGTTGGCTACTACGACACACATGACATATGACGTACGTCATGACACATAATACAAATGTTAATAATATCGCTGGAAAATAAAAACACATTTTTGGATAAAGTCAAGAATGACGTTGACAAAGCAATTATAAAAGTGTTGAAGGTACGTTTAAATACAAAATAAAATTGTGTCAAATAGGGAATATTTAAAACTTGCGCTTGTTTTGGCTATTGTATATGACGGATTTAGGTAACCAATTAAAAATCATTACCTCGGTGGCGTAACTCTTATATGACGCTACGCTTTGCCGAGACACTATCGTATCTCCTAATTATAGGAACTCTAATGTACGTCAGCATGTAGCGCTCAATATACCAATTCTATCTAGCATACGTCAGAGCAGACATGACTGCATACAAGTTTGTAATTCAAGACATCGAGCATTGTGTGATTGTATCTTAACATTATAATTAATTTATATTATGCGTTTTAATTCCTTGCGCTATCATTAAACCAGACAAACAAAACAGTTGCAGTCTGTCATGAATCTCTAGCGAACGTATTACTTCACTTGCGTCACTTTATTACCTTCTCAAGTTTATGTACATTTTCTTTCCATCGTTTCTCGTCGGCAAACTTCTTAATCAGCAGGAAGTTCAAGGTGGAGAATTCATACGCTCAAGCAAAACTGTCTTCACTCGTACGTCATTGAGAATTCTTCTGCTCGCTTCATATTGCGGAAAGAATCTCGGGCGCGAGCGCGAGATAAATCGAGTTTTAGAATGCGAGTACGCCGAAGGAGAGGCAAGGGGACAGGATCTTATTGAAGATAGGTGTGTTCTTAGTGGACGAGAGCGATTTATCCGCTATTTCTCACGAGATTTATCTACCCATTCTTTAATCCTTTTCCAATCCGCCCGCCTACTGTGCCGCGCCGAGAAACTACTGTTTTTTTTTTTTTTTTTAATCGACTTCAAACTATGATTTATCGCACCGCTCTTTGTGCTGTAGGTGGAGATTTTTCGCGCGCGTTTGTGATAAATCGAAGTCATAGAAACGGAAACGAATGGAAGAAAAAGCAAGAAGGTAGATCTCATCTTATTGCGAACGTATAAACGCTCAGAACGTGTGTGCGACTCTTCCGCCATTTCTCGCGAATCTCTCTATCGCCTTTTTAATTCTTCTGTCGACTGTTGGGAATAAAATCGAACCGAGAATAGCGCGCATAGGAACTAACCAGACGGATTTTATCAGGCGTCACACGCTTCAGCGAAGATTTCGTACGTATTGTAAACTGAGCTTAATCCATTCATGCGTTTCTTCTCCGCAAGATAATACCGTTTTCATTCTTGCAAATAGAATATGGAGATAGTAAATATTCAGCTGGAGGGAGCCAGTGCCGATGACGTTGACCTTGATATATGTTGTCAAGGTTATGATCCTGAATAACCTCCAACAGGTTTTAGTTATCGTTGTTCCGAAAAAGTTATTAACAAAAGTTTGAAAAATAACTTATCTTATATTTGCTATATAATATTAAGAGCTATCCTCTCACCTTTTCGTGCTTACGTAATGACTTTCCACGCAAAGAGAAGTTCACTCCCACTTCTCCCTTGCCTAGGGATGCACGACTTTCCACGCAAAGCGAGATCCATCCCATCAGGAAGGACGGGGGGGGGCAGGCGGGAGGGAGGTAGAGTGAACTTCGCTTTACGTGAAAAGTCATTATACTCTATAAGTAAGGGATGTAAGGTAGTATTTAATACTGTGTGTACTAGAAATAAGATAATATTTCTTAAACTTCTTTTATCAATTTAACTTTTTAAAATAAAACAAGTAACCGAACTCTCGAGAATATCGAAAAACAAAAACAAATAAGGGCTAATGAGAGTTTTTTGCGTGGTTGTTAGTGCGAAAATTAAAACCATTTATTGTCGAAAAACTATAATATAATTAGTTACGCATATGTATGTTGTAAAATTCTCACTTCTTCATGACGAGACGGCAGAGTGGCAACTCAATCTCTTTATTCTATTGATGATCTCTTTATTCAATAGTTGACAATCCCAGTGGCAACGAATAATAGATAAAAATCTATATAGGTATGGAAGACGTGAACATCAAAAATTAATCAGAATCGAAAGACAAAGGATCTGTAAATTATTCATATTTAGCGATATAAATTCACTACAACCGTTCCGAATATTGTGACGGTCAACGTTCAAAATTTAAATGTTGATCGTCACAATATTCGGAACGGTTGTAGTGAATTTATATCGCTAAATATGAATAATTTACAGATCCTTTGTCTTTCGACTCTGATTAATTTTTGATGTTCACGTCTTTCATGGTTGTATGGATTTTTATCTATTATTCGTTGCCACTGGGATTGTCAACCATTGCCAATAAAATAAAGAGATTGAGTTGCCACTCTGCCGTCTCGCCATGAAGAAGTGAGAATTTTACAACATACATTCAGACATACTAACGATGGTCCGAAAGCAGGCCGAAACGCTTATGCGTAACTAATTATATGTACTTTTTCGACAATAAACGATTTTTATTTTCGCACCAATAACCGCGCAAGAAATTCTAATTAGTCCTTATTTATTTTTGTTTTTTAATTTTTTAATAAACATGGACGATGGTTGAGTACAACCTGTTGGATCAGGTCGGATCAGGTTACTCAGGATTATGACCTTAACATGTGTCAAAATCATCGATGCTGGCTCCCATCTGAATATTTATCACGAAAGAATCTGGCAGAAAAAAGCGTAGCTTTGCCCCGCACAAATTGACATATTAATATTTAAATTAATATTTAAAGTTGACGGCTATTCAGATCAGAAAATCTATCACTCATTAACATTACGAGAAAGGTTTTCAATCGTTTCTCAATGCTTTTGTTCTACTTTGGAAACGACTGTTTTTGTGAAATAAGTTTACCAGCTTTTTTTCCAGTTGAAAACTATTTGTGAATGAAATTGTATCGAGTGTTAGATCAGTACTCTTAATAATTTTCCACCTTATTTGCTGTTTTGTCTATTGAGTTCGTTAATATTCATTTACTTATTTTATTTGTTATTAAGTGATTTTTATTGACTGATGGTGCACTCACAAGTGCATCTAAAGTCGTTACACACTACTCTAATCTGAATGTGGAAATGAAATATCTCAAATGATAAAATACCCAATGTATATTTTATCAATAAATAGCACAATAAAATGTATTGAGGATTTCGCGGTTTAACTCGCTCGTTTCTATATTTTTATTAAATATACATCTTTATATCTATTTATATACAACAGCTTTAAAGTTCACTGAGCGCATACTAATAGCGTATTCGATTTACTGACTCGACCCGACTCCAAGTCAATGATCTGTTCTGTTTAGCTGCAAAAAAAGAGCTAAACTGTGCAAGAAATGCAGCTAAAAAGAACAGATCGTTGACTCGGAGTCGAGGCAGTAAATCGAATACGCTATAATTCTGGTCATGAAAAATGCTATAAGTGGAGTAAATATATAATAAGACAATTGAAAAAAAAAGCATGGGACTATAAGGCGATTTTATAATCATGAAATTCATGAAATATGACTTGCTTAGTAACGGATACAAAAAAAATTTTAATATTTAGAATTTATATTTTTTATTTGTAGTCGCTGTCAAAATTGACAAAATTAAAGGAAAATGATTAGAAGAAAACATGAAAGATGCAATAAGGAAGTTATAGAATGATCGAAGAAACAGCTTCACAATTTTCCGTTCCAAAAAGTATATTAGAAGGTAGAATTAAAAATATTAAAATTATTTATATATCGTTTGTATACGGTAACTCCAATATATATGCCGTATCTAATTTAATTTTATTAAATTAATTTATTAAGTATTATTTACTAATATTTAAAGTAAATGAACTGTACCAGAGTAAAAACTTTGTACTGTCTATTACTATGAAAAAAAATATTAGAAATACTTATTTATTATCCAAAATATTTATTTTTTGTATTAAAAAAAAGAATTTCTTAAAACCCTTGCATTTTTTCTGTACATCCCATAGCGGTAAGGGAGTGAGATGTACGGTTCACACATGAAAAATTTACAAATAATACTTATAAATAAGGCATAAAATGACAATAACTTATGTAATATGCTTATAAAGTTTTATTAAGGAATAAGGATGATAAACTGTATATTACATAAAATGTATATTACATAAAGTAATAGATAATAATTACAATTTTTTCACATATATTGCAAGTGTTCTGAAAGTGTCATAAAGTACATATTTCATACAATGCGTTTACTGCATTTAGTGCACTAAATAATCCAATCTGCGCACTTTGTATGCTTTGGGCATAAATCCCGTCCGTTAAAAATGTCATATATCCCAACAGGTGGGATATAGGAGACTTCAAGCTAAACAAAGAATATAACAGCTAAGCACTTGTATTTTAAGTTATATTCTATTCTTTACTATCCTACATTTATATACCATTATATGATATATTTATGTATTACTATATAACCATTAAGCCTTAACAATCTCTACAATTGTCATTTTATGTGAATTATGATATATGATTGCACTATTCACTATATTGACAAATCGATTCAACCGACAATAATTTTATTAATATTAATATTGGGAAACTGAAATCATAACACAATATTAATAAAACATATAGATATATAACAGAATGCACATTGCGTGCACATTATTCATACTTCTTCTATTTTCATGACTTCTGCGGCGTAAATATCGGGGTTACCCTATTGTTTATACAGAAATATATTATTTTATGTATATAAATTTGTTACATGTCCGGCACTGGAAAGTACTTTCCAAAATATTTAATTTTCCACGAAAATTTTATTTTTATTTTAACATTTAAGTGCTTATTTATTTATGGACTTTCTTCATAAACATTATTTCTATACTTCATTAACTATTCATTGTATACTAATAATAATACTTCTCATTTTCAATTCTTTCCAATTTTGAGAAATCCGTAATTGTCCAGTACTAAGCGGACTTCCTCTACATTTAACGTAATAAATATGACAAAAGAAGAGTTTTTATCATATTTTTTACATCTATTTCATATTTTATTACAAATTTTGTAACATCGTTAAAGGAAAACATATTAGCCTGGCGTTTAGAGACGCGGAAATTTTAGCAACACGCCAACTAATCGATATGCTTTTGTAAATTTCTGGGAGAATAGAGTATGTTGAGGGATGGCTAAAGTTTGTATAAACGAGAAAAGAGCTCGTCACGGACAGACAAGTACAGAACAATTCCCATCGTCCTCATTTTATCGGTCGATCTACCCTCGCTTTAATTCTAAAGCTTCGTCAGCGCACGTCCCGCCTTACGACATTGGAATTTTTTATTTACACGTGTACGCAATTGCGACTTTTTAATTTTGTATAAAAAATTTCTCTTGTCCTTATATCTTCATGAAGAATTTTCTGTTCACCCGCGGAATAAGAGGATTTGAAGTGCCAGTCAGTTTATGTGAGAAAAGGGGGGGGATGTCCTCTTATTGCGGATAGGTAGGTGCTTAGTGGACGAGCGCTATTTATCCGTTCTTTCCACCGAGATTTATCCGTTCTTTCCACCGCCCTTTCTTCAACAACTCCTTTCCGTCTCCCTGCAAAACCTTCGCTTATCATTGAGGGTGCAATACGTCTGGCGCGATGAGTACGCGCCCCAGTAGTAATAAGTTACCCCAAGTAATAAGTTTTCTCAAACGAAAGTCGAACCAAACTTAAGGAACTTCTGTCCGTGCGTATCTTATTAATTAATGTTTTCTGACGACGTTTACTGTTTCGTCTCGCAGTCCAAAAAGCTCAAAATAGGTCTTTTACAGGAGTGGTGCGCAGGTGCTTTTCGCAATTAATTCAGCAGAATGCTTGAAATTCTCGCCAAATTACCGGACCGTAAATTTCACGTTACATACAAGCAGCCGACCGCTCACTTACTTTCAGCTTTCTCTGTACTACTGGAAAATGCGAAGCATTTGTCGAATCGTCAAAAGTTTCACAAGCGGAGCTAATCATCTATAGAAAAATCTGTATCTATTAAATCTTCGAAATTATCAAACATTCTTCTCGAATATCTCGAAGTTGTTTCGAAACAACATTTTAAGTGAACGCTTCTTTCTACGTATTTCAATAAAGGGAATCCTAAGATTGTCTGATTTATCAACTAAAGCATTTTCGTATATATTTCTTTTATAGATTTGAAAATCTTTATCCAGTATTAAAGGATACGCATTAATACATGCCTGTGAGATGAGCTCTCTCTCTCTTATGCCGAAAACAAAAAGAAATATTTAAATTAAAATCTTGTTTATCACTTCTTATTTAAATAATCCTGTAATAACACATTTTATAATGTGCTTTACTGTAAAAATTCTCTTGTTCTTCTCTCTATAAAATAATATATATTGTTATTTATTAATATGTGCATATAATATTAAATAAAATTTCCTTTTATACTTATAATCTTTTTATTTTCTTAAGTTGCTATCATGGGAGACTTTACTCAAAAGTTACAACATCGGTAAGATAAATTAAAATTTCTTCGTGTAAATGAGAACATATTTCAAAAGTTATATAAACAGATGTCAACTAACCCCGATTAATCGCTACGTATAAATATAATCTATGTTTGGTGATTGTCGATTATCGACTGTAGTCGACGATTGTATCGAAGAGATTAAAAAATCCGAAAACCGAAAAACATTTTCAGTTCGGTTATCAGTTTCGGTTCAGTCCGATCTTTAATAAATTTATATATATATATATATATATATAACATAAGCCACTCGATGTAGAGGAAATACTCTCATGAATTTTCCTTCGTCGTTTTCTCTTCCAGAAAAAAAAATTGAATCACGAATTCCAATTTTATCTATTTTTCACTGTCACTCGAAACACTTCTGTTTAGCAATTGTCAACAAATTTCTGCTAGAATGACTTACGACTTATAATATTCATCCATAGGAAAGACTATGACCATATATGAGGTGTCGCTGTCGCCCTCTATTAATATGCGAACCAAGTTACTTATCAAACCATCCTTATACATCACAGAACCGAACGACACACACAAGATAAGTTTAATATTATATATATGAATGAGAGTCGTTGAACCAACTTTTTATCCTATGAGAAAATTATCGACTTCATATTTATTGGATAACGTGCAGTCGATAATTTTCTCATAGGGTAAAAAGCTGATTTAACGACTCTGGTTCCTGTATATATAAAACTCACTTTACATCTGTAAATAATTCGCATCGATGTTGATTCATACATACCTCATTATGTATTTGAAAAACAGATTTATAAAATTACATTCAATAAAAAAATTAAAAAATAAAATTAGTATAGTAGCATAAGTAATTAATTTATCTCTTCCCCATTTTTTCATAATTATGGAAGCTGTATAAAGTAGCTAATTTTGGCCATGTGTGTGTTAAATGAGTCGCGATTTACACAAACTCGAAAAATATTTTTAAACTATTAATTATATAATTAAATATAAATAAAATTTTTGTTTGGCCTCATTTACCTTTAAAAACTTTGCAAAATAAAGAGGAATTAATCCTTTTATAAATAATGTAGAAATTCTACAAAAAGGAAGTTTACCAAAAAAATTCACAATTACATTTCTATATTATTACAACTTTTCTATATCAGAATTAATTACATTTCATGATTTTATTTTAAATATTTTTTACATTTATTAAAAACTTATGTGTCTGACCTAACAATACCTTGAAATTTGAAATAAAACAGATTACATTTACACGATATACTTAATTTGATTTAATAACATTCATAATCATGGATGTTATTAAACTCGCTTAAAGATGCCGTAAACATAATCATAGATTTTATTTTAATAAAAAAACTGATCTACTTTCAACTCAACAGTACACTTTTACTACATGGAAAAAAATTACATGCACAGAAGCATGAAAATCATTGCTGTTTGAAACGACATAACTTAAGAATTATGGAATTGAATTTTTATATGGAAAAAATTATAAAGAGAGAGACTGGGAAAGAGAATTCATTTTTTTGTCAGGTAAAAAACATAATATATGTATTTTTTATCTTAGTATGTACCTATATATATATACACTAATAAAAATGGAAACTGTCTTACAACCTGATGATGTTATAATAAGCAATAATGATATAATACTTAAAATATCAAACACAGTCTGAAGCTTTTAGTTTGAAGCTTCAAATTATAGCTACTTAAGCAATGTTAACTTTAAAACAATTATAATATATAGCGTACATTTAAATTTACTGTGTTGCATTACAATAAGATTTATAATTACTTGTTATATTTAATTTCTATTTGTGCACAATTGGTGCCACAATTGTTATTAATTATAAGGTTGTAGAACATTTTAGAGCAATTGTAAGTTGTAGTCAAGTATTACTATTTGACTGAAATAATTGTCTGAAACTGAAATAACTATTTCATAAATAATTAATCCAAAACAATTATTCTCTTTTATTCAGGCATAAAGTGTAAGTTTATCACATTATCAACATATGGTTCTTTTTCAAAATGTACAAACTTTTTAGATCTTATGGAACGAAAACATCAATAATTATATGAAAGGGTATTTTGCGCAGCTTTTTTGGAGTTATCTAAATATATGTATTTATATATATATATCAAGTGTGTACTTTTTCATCTTCATCTTCTTTCCAGGTACTACATTTATCATTTAAATTGTTATATAATGCTAATTTATCAAATTATTATCAGCAGTAAATCATTTTTCACATCACTTCCATTCCACCATTTTGTGTGTTCTCTGTAAAACCTAGTGTAGACGTGGGTGCATCTTGCGATGTATCTTCTAATGCTGGTGCATCTATGCTTTCAGGAAGATTGTTTGTTGTTCCAGTCGGACAGTCGTCCCAATTTATTTTAAATCGAGTTACACGCGGTTTATCACCTAGTATGTTTCTCTGAACTTTATCAAATTGTGGTTGCGGAGGTGGATTCTCACGGAGTTCTGGATCTGTGTATTCATTATTTATAAAGTAACCCACGCGAACAAATTCATGGCCTCTGTATGAGCAAGTCAGCAATACAACGGTTACACCTAAAGCATCATTGACTGGAATCCTACTAACATCAGGTGGATCAGCCTAATGATACAAGAAGAAGAAAACAATAATCAGAAAATATTAATTATTAATGTTACTAAATTAGATAAATTACAATATGAAACATACTGAATTCATGATATCTTACCTGAAATACAAACATATGTCTTCCTTCAGGAATTGGACCAACATAAATAGTATCTAGGACTTGATCAAACTCCTCAGATTCTGCACTGCCCACATATATCATTTTCCATTCCAAATCTTAAAGAATATCAGTACCATTTAGTCAGTACAGTATTGTTTACCGATACATTTCCTTTTTTCTACACACATATATATATGCACACACATACACACACATGCGCGTGTCAAAAATTGATACCAATTGTAGAATGTTAGATATGCATATAAAGAATGGAAACAATTAAATTGTAAAGAAGCTTGATTGACAAAAACTTTTAGCATATTGGAATGAATCTTTCCATCGTAAAAAAAAAATTGTTTTAGAATCACATACATTACAGAACATTCGTGAATAGTTCGATCATTAGTGTTGTATCATCATGGCAATTGCAAAATTAACCTATTAAGATTAACACGCACTCAAAGATGCCAGACGAATAGAATATAAATTAACAGCGTCACCGAACGGAATCATCTTCGCAAAATCAAAATTCGTACCTTCCTTTAATTCTTCGATGCACTCGAAAGTAACTTCAAACTGGAACGGATTCAGAAACGGCGAAGGATTGTCCAAGACAGCGACGTTAGCCAGTTGAACCTTGGCCATGATTTACACCACAAATTTGAGTAGTTTAAGCGACGAACCGGTTTCGATCAGCACGCAGAGACGATTCCGTGGTACAGCGTGATAAAACGTGTAACTCGCGCACGTTTGTGATTATCTACGCTGCAGCCGTTGTATATACGTCCGAAAGCCGACAAGTAAACAACTTCATCGCAGCACACAGGGCAGTTTGGCGGCAAACGAACCAAAGTACGCTTCCGGTGATACTGCGCGAACATTGAAAAATTACTGTTTATTGTCGAAATCTAATATACATCACGATGAACGTGAGTACGATAAGAAATTTGCGCCAGAATTTTAGAGTAACATGCACACGAAGTGTTACTACATTTTTCCGCTACAGCACCGAGTCCTATATGTTTATTGCACGTTGCTTATCCCATGTGATACGGGGTTAATGGAATCCAAGAAGATGCATAAGTATCACATTTAAATAATAATTTAGACAATTGGAGATGTATATCTGTAGGATTTGAAAATAATTTCGTGAAAATGATTGTAACGAGCTACATGTGGCTATTCGTATTTTCGCAAATTTGTTTCGAATTAGATTAAGCGCTTATCTAAAGTGTTATTGGACGCGTTTAAGCTGAACAAAGTGGCTAGCCTGCTCACCAAGCGATTGAATGTAATTGGTTGGATCTGTAACTAACAACCAATCATGTTTATTTGCTTGGCGAGCAGGCTAGCTGCTTGAGGTGTGTCCAGAAGCACGACCGCACAGCTCTTGTATGTAACTGTTTGATCTATATTTTTAGATCTACTGGAATATGCTAATCAGATGCAAGAGCTCACTAAGCGCTTAGGCCCTGAGCATAATAGAAAGAATAAGGAATTAGGAATAAAGAGTAAACGATTTCAACCTATTAGAAATCGAATACATCGGAATACACGATTTCTGATAAGTTGAAATCGTTTATTCTTTATTCCTAATTATGGCGCGATAGCCAATCAACGTCTCGCTTGCTCGAAAGTAATAATAATCTCTAATTTCACGCAACAAAAGTTGAACTCAATCCAACTTTCGCTGCACGGCGAAAATAATATTACATCATTTCTAGAAGTTTTGCAAGGTGAGGCCGACTAATGACTTCTGTACATTGAATGCGGAAACGCTTGCCGTGCAAAATGAGACGCGATAACCAATGAACACATTAGGAAGTCTAGTGTGCAGGAGCCATTAGGCCGGAATCAGACTATGCATTGAAGATTGAGATTAAAGATTAAAGATTGAAATTTCACCAATGAGAACAAAGAAATTTTGACTTTTATTTTGATTGGTTAAACATCAATCTTCAATTTCATTCTTCAATGTGTAGTCTGATTCCGATCTTACAGAGATTCATACAAGACGGTATGTGTCGCGTGCAGCTCTTTTTCACATAACTTTTTGAATAGTAACTTTATGGATAGTCGGCACGCTTCTGTCCTGAGGATTTAGTACAGAGATGAACCACGTCTCCTATCGACGATACGATTTTGGCTGTGTTCCAAAATTTACTGCCAGTGCTAAAAATGTATGTACAATATACGTAAACGTAAACTGTAGATTTTTAGCGCTAGCAGTGAAATTGGAACACAACCTTTATCGATAGTGTCAGAAAATGTATGCAGTCACATACTTCCCTAACTGAAAATGGATGTGCTGGCGGTAGTGTAGGGCGATTTCGACGATAATAGGAAAAAGGCCGGGATGGCATCTCTCAAGTTTCTTTTTGCTACTAGTCTGCTCGCTGAACGATTGAATTTAATTGGTTAACTCTATAAGTAACAATCAATCATATTCATATGCTCAGCGAGCAGCCGCTTTGTTGATTTGAACGTGCCCTATGTTTACATATTCTATGTTTGTCCAGCTAATTTTTATTAGTATAATATTTTAAAATGTTCATTGCATACTTTTATTCTTTTAATAGATAAGTTCATTTTATTCATTTAAAAATGTATTTAATATTTTTTAATGTGATTTCACTGCGACCTTATATCTCTTCTTTATTCTTGTTTATTTGTAATTAAGTTATGCATTTGTTCTTGAAAAATATAAAAGAATGGAAGAAGAAAAAGAGTTATTACTGATTATAATATTTATGCAAGCGTGGTACACACTGAACTATATATACATTGAAATGAGCATCGGGAAAATTCGTGGCCACAATTGCCACGAATCAGCTGCCATTTTAGTTGGGACGATATTTGAACGAATCAGAAGCATTTACGCGCGCGCTGCGATCGATGTATCGATCGATGTATAGAAATCTATACAGACATGAATGATATGTAAACAAAAATAATGTACTTCAATTTTATTACATTCAATAAAATAACATTAATAACACTTTTCATATCCTACATCATTAATACATTTGCAGGAATTGATACATTTAATACAAAAATTCTTACCTATGAAATGCCTTTTTTACTTCTCTGCTCACACCCAGGTATATAGCACTTCATGTTGATGCTTTATACATTTTACAATCACGCGATTTTATAATCTTTTAAAGTAATCTTCCAAATATAACTCCACACACGATGATCTTGCTAACATATGCGTCTCACTAAACGTGAGCGCGCATGAGCACCTGAAAGCTTTTGATTCGCTCTTATATTGACTAAATTAAAATGGCGCTGATCAATTGGTGCAATAATTTTCTATGCTTCACGGCTGATATGCCCATTTCTTAGTGTATATATAGTTCAGTGGTGGTACACTTATAATTTGATGGTATATTGTGCATTGAAATTATGACAGGTCAAGGAAAAAAGTTAGTATATCTAATGCCGAATTTTGACGATCTTTGTGCTTTTGATTGCAGTTGCATTATAATTTGTTTATTTTTTCTAGATGGCGGCGTCTGCCAATCAGTAATACCGTTTTTTCAATTTGAAGGCTTCTCACAGTTATTCCAAAAATTCAAGAATATTGAAGAATTTTATCATTATACAAGAATGATGCCCGATAGGTTTAATTAGTTTTAGAAAAGACAAAATTATCTGTCTAAAACATAGCAGGAGACATTCATTACCATCCTTGAATTCATTACCATACAGAATTGAGACTGGCTGCTACTCTAGGGTAAGTTTACAATATTATAGAGACTTTATATGGTCAATATCAATAAATACACACTATATTATTAATCATCTGTAGTTAATACGTTTGATGTTGAAACTATTAACAGCGATTTAAATTTCTTCATTCTTGAGCATCAATATGTTCTACCACAACGATATCTATATCATAGATGTTTGAAGCTTGAATAAAGAAATTCAGATCATTGTCAATAATATTATTAGTATTTGTTGGTACTATTTGACCATGTAAAGTCTGTAATGTACATAAACTGAGCTCAAATTTGATCAATAATACTGATATTGTAAGGTTATAAAAATATTGTTGCATATTATCACTATTTTACTAATTCAATAGTAATGATCACTATTATTCATCATGTAAAGCTTAAAAGTAATTTCTTGGTCAGTAGGTTTTTGATCAATATAAAAAGTTTATCCTAATATTATTTTCTCAATGTATTTCAGATATCTTGTTCATAAAGATTGTGTATGGTCAAAGAAGTGGTCTTTTTTTATTCATTCAATAGTAATAAGATTATCCCTGAGATATGCGATGCAATTATAAAAGCTCTACAGCCAATATATTTATTATCCATGATAAAAGAGGATTGACGTAATGTAGTTGATAGATTTTATGAGAAGTAGAATTTCCCTAATTGTATAAGGGTACTTGGTGTAAGAATCTAGACTTCAAAAAACTCAAGCTTTCTTCTTCAATAGCAAGAAATTTTTTTCAATTGTTCTCATGGCAATCTGTGATACAGCTTATGTTTTCAAAAGGATGGACCATGGTATGTATTAGTTCAGCATATATATAAATAGTGATATTTTTAATAACTAACCGAATTAGTTTTATAAATAAAACTTAACAAAGAAAGACCAATGAGAACAAAATCACAGTTAATAAGCGTATACATTTCATTTCTCAATACATTCTTACATATAATTCATTATATTAAGATCTTGATGAGAACATAGGACTAACAAACACATTTACAAAATGCAAATAATTTTTTAGATTAATCTATGTATTACAATCTATAAAGAAACATTTCTGGTTGAATTGTCACAAAACTGTCGAGACAGAAAATTATCTACCTTAAAATTTAGAATCACTATGTTTGCTAAGAATGTATTTTATTCTTCTCACCTTTATTATAATTGTTTAATAATTGAATATGGCTTAAAATAATCCAAAACTGTCCAGAAAGTCAATATAATACGTATTGAGTAAATATATATATATATATGCTTATTGCAAATGCGGTGTTCTCATTTTCATCAAGCTTTTCTTTGTTAATAATTTTGTTTTTAAATATGTTAGGCCTCTCATCTACAAATAATAGCTGTTCAACAGAAAAAATAGCTTTGTAACTGTTATAAAATTTTTTAATATAATTGGTCTTGCCCTTAGTTCCTCATTAGATCTAAATATATAAACCAATCATATTTAAGAATTTTACAACAGCTGTAAAGCTGTTTTTTCTGCTAAACACAGCCAATGGCTGCATTTAGCAAAAAAACTATTCAATTAGTGCTTAGTGATTCTTTAATACGATTGGTTTCTACACTTAGATTTTGCGAAAAGCTAAAGAAGAATGCAAGAATTAATATTAAAGAATCACTAAGCGCTGATTAATTTTCTCTGCTGAACGCAGCCATTATTGAAGCTTATTTCTGTTAAGCCATTAAAAAGATTTACACAATCTCCTCATGAGATGAAAAAATAAAATGATTTTATAGGCGAGCCCACACTTACAAAAAATTACTGACGGCATTACTCCTAAGCTTACGGTATGTTGAAGGTTTATAAATTGGGTAATTCTTTCAGAATTATTGTTTCCTCTATTAATAATCCGTGGTATAATTTTTCTCTTTTGCTACATTAGATTAAATGTAGTATTCCAGAGACACGCTTTTACATAAAAAATAGCTTCCTCTTAGTCAAACTTAAAGGGATACACTTATCGACAGAACGCTCATTCCGTATTTTGCATCCATTTCGTTTTCCTTATATAGAATAAAAAATCTCTAGAATAAAAAAAACGCAATGGCTATGGGAAAGTACAAACACTGTATAAAAATCTAAAAATTGTAAATTATAGTTTCCTGTTTTCTACTGTTACTACATAAGTTATTTCTTAACATACCTGTATAAAAATAAATTCGAGTATATGTCCAAAGGAAAAGTACTTTCTTACATTTGAATAAATTATAAGAACCTCATGAGATCTTCAAATTATGATTTTGAAGCTTACAAGAGAAATGACAGGAAAAGTACAATTTGAGTATATATAATGCATTCATGCGATATAATAGGATATAATAGAGCAAGAACTATAGTTCGGCTGTCGCTCCAGCATCCCCTTGGAATGGAATACATTTTGAACCTAATTATTCACTGGTTTCTTTGGACGTCATTTCCCTGTGTACTAATGTCCCCATAGATTTGGCTATTATGGAAATAATGGAGAGATGGGATTGTAGTTCGAGCAATATAAAAATACCTAGGAAAGAATTCTTAATTGCGATTCGATTTATACTTAATTCGATCGTTTTCTCGTTCAACAAAAACTTTTATAAACAGATTATTGGAACACCAATGGGTTCCCCGCTTTCTCTGATAATTTCGAACATCGTGATACAAGATATAAAAGACAATTAAATTATTACCTATTCGTTTACCATTTTACTTCCATTATATCGGCATTCTGTTGGCTGCTCCGAGAGTTTTTGAATGCAATATTGAATATTTTGATAAAACTGCATAACACTAACGATCTCACCGATTTCAAAGATCTTGTCATATATTCGTATTATCAAGATCATGTGTGAATGATCTCAAATAAATTTTAACCGTCGTTATTCGTTAAAACCGCTCATTATTCATTAAAAAGTTATTAACAAAAAAAGTTTAAAAAATGTCTCTTTTCTGTTATATAAAATAAAAATTTTTTAACAAATATATTTTACAATCTTCTACACAAAGCAAGTTCATCCCATCTTTTCCCCTGCAAGGGGCATATGGCTTTCTAGAAAGAAGAGTGTAATATCTAGTCAATTCTCTTCTCACATTCGACTATGACAGTCAATTTCTTCTTACTCTGTATTGTAGACGCATAACATACTACGTTATACACGCACGCACACACGCAACTATCCCCTATCCGCTATGTGAGGAATGGGAATTCCTTTCC
>NW_017305884.1:533848-535523 GCF_001594115.1 Trachymyrmex septentrionalis
GTGACAGTCAATTTCTTCTTACTCTGTATTGTAGACGACGCATAACATACTACGTTATACACGCACGCACGCACGCAACTATCCCCTATCCGCTATGTGAGGAATGGGAATTCCTTTCCATTGGAAATTGATCAAATAGATAGAAATGAATTCGTATGATTATTACCGAATCCAAAATTCTGATTTTTTGGATATTGAGATCCTCAATCTGGGGAATTAGAATTCATGTAATTCAACATGATAATATTCTGTCACCTTATTCCGACAGTTTGTCGAAATTATAGCTGTCTCAACATATTGTAGCAGCATTGTCACAGCAAATTCATTGCATTTGGTTATTTAAGACAAGAGAGGATAGGCAAACATTTTGCCTATCCCAAAGGTTCCCTAGAAAATTAAACACGTTTCATAAATCCGTCATCTTAACATTATTGCTATATAAGAAAGAGCAGGTGAATGTTGAAAATAAGAAAAAATGTCTAGAAATTAGTAGTACAAAAATGACTTGCATAATTTGTATAAAAAAGAAGATATCTCATTTTGTCTTCCTAAGAACAAAACAGGGCAACTAGCATGTCTCTGTTTACACTAATAATTTCAAATGTTTAACATACTTAAAAAGATTTATTATTACATTGTAATTCAATAATTTTTTTTTGTTCTACGTATAATAATAGTCATTTAGGTAAAAAAATTTAGTATTACTTATAAAATGTTCTTATCCAAACATATTAAGTATACCTCGTTTTACCTCACGCTCCCCTACCTGTAGATACCTTTTGATATACCTTCATGATATATAAATTGTAAAAATTTTACATTACAAACACAATGTTTGCGTTGAGAGACCTCAAAGTAAACCTTCATAAGATCATTCTTAAAGAAATGACGCGTAATTTTCCGATATAATTTTATAAAGAAGAATTTAGATAATGACATAGCCTTTATATGGTAGTATGTCTCGTAATCACATATTAGATAGTTTAAATCTAAAGATCTTGTAAACGGATTTTATTTTTTGTCTCATTTTATCGTTACTACAAAAGCGCCGCTTTTTTCCGCCCCTATTATGTAGCCACCGTCGATCGTAGAACATTAAAAGGAATCGGTGAGTTGTTAATGCAAAAATGCAAAGATATACAATATGACGAGGTCATTATTTGAAAAGTACAGTTGAACTTCGGGTGAATTGTTGCCTGGGTGAGTTGTTTGAGTAATAAGAAACGAAAGGTTCGCGCAGGGGCTGTGAGGATACTGGTAGTCGAGCGGTCTTTGATCAAGTTACCAGCACATTCCCCATCTAAACGCGCGTTGATATCTTATGAATATGGAAAATCCGTAGTCGAGATTACCATTATGCGTACTACATTATTTGATTGTCTTCCTTTAATTCAATATCAGATACAAAAACTAAATCTTTAATCTAAAAGTCGGACGACTATGTTCGCATGTATGCGTTTCCGAAAATTGTTTAATTGAATTTATTCAAATATTATTATTAATGTAATTATATTTTTTAAAAACATATATGCATTTTTTTGTAGTTATGGAGAAAGCATTAAACTAAAAAAATTCTAATATATATAGAATTCACACGTGCACACATATACCTTATTACATCATATATTCTTTTTATTTCATTTTACCGTTTTTTTTTATATTGTTATCATAAAAT
>NW_017305884.1:535698-541532 GCF_001594115.1 Trachymyrmex septentrionalis
TATATTTAGTTATGTATATAACTAAATATATAAATATACGACTAGATATATCTAAGTCATTAATAAGTAAACACAAAAGGAAAGATAAATATTGAAAAATTTTATTATTTGTGAAATAACAGAAGATTAAATTCTGGAAGTAATGCGAGTAGCAGCTACAGTAAAAAATTAATCTATTTTAGTTACTGTTTGTTAAAATTTATAAAGCCATTAAAATTCATAAAACTATAGTTGACCGAATCACAATAAGTACAAATCAGCTAATTATTTAATATTCCAAAATACAATAATTATATTTCAAAATTACATATAATAATTATGGAATAAAAAGAAATGTATATCAAGAAAAAATTTAAATTAAATCTTTTGTACAGAAGGAAAAAAAATTTTAACCAACCACAATATATTCCCTGTTTTGTATAACTTTCAAAGTAAAAATTATTCTTATAGGCATGGGTTACAGCAAGAAAGTCTATTTGGACTTTTCGAATTATTTGATACTATAAGTATATCATGAATAAACATAAATACATATAGATAAACTCAAGTAATTGGCACTTGCCAATTGGTCTGGAGCTTCTCTAATGAGACTACACTTTAATAACTATAAACTAGAAAAAGAAACAAAGAGAGCGACTTCAGAGAGAGCACGATTCCTTTCTGTCGAGTGGCTCTGGAGACCAAAAAACAATTGCGCGGGCGTCATTCCTTTGCCTGCGATGACTGAACGACGCGTAGCGGAATCCCGTAGTCTCTAGAGCATCATCGAAGTGGATAAAATAACAGCGGGGTTAGTTCCAGAGTAGATCAAAGCCATCCGCTCCGCGGGGGTGGCCGACAACGCGACGACCGACTGAGAGAGCAGCTCTCCTCGCATTTGTCTATACTCGAGCTCGCTCAAGTGGCATCGACTCTCAAAAAAGGAATAAAGAACGACGTCGGCGACGGGTTCATGCGTGAAACGATGCCACTGCAAACAATCTCGTAATTTGTTTAGGTATAACAATCCGTCTCTCGGTTCCATTCTAATCCTCCATTCTTATAGCGAGATTATCGTAACGTTTTAGAACATTGGCCGCATATCTGATATTCACGAAGATATTTGATAAAAGAATTCGCAATATTATATGCGAAAATTAATTCATTTCATCTAATTTTCCATATAATTAGTGTGGAGTCCTGTATATATAAATATTTTCTGCAATTAAAAATTTTGATATTACTTAAAGTTGTGATAATTTTCAATCTTGGCACTGCTGGTATATGATTAGCCGGAAGTTACAAATATGTGAGGTAGTCTTTATTTTTCCGTCATTTTCGTTCATTGTTTGGATTTCACCCTCCTGAAATCTCCTATAACATAATAGAATGCGGGATTGTAGATGATTAGCTATTAACACAATAATAGATGACTCGACGTAGATATGAAAGTCTCTCTTAAGGGAGGTGAAGACCATTATCTTTCAATCATGTCCTTTGCTATCGCATTCGAGAGCTGTCACTTTTTATTGAATATTACTTAAACTCTAATTCTATCCTAATGAACTTTTTATACTTTTAACATGACAACAAAGTATTTATAAAATAATAAAATAAAATCGGTACGCTTTACGTACAATAATAAAATATATTATATTATTAAAGGCAGATATAAATAAAGAACTATTAAAGATTATTATAAAAAGCATAAATTATTAAATTAATTGACTGCCATCTACCGGATAGATAATTAATAATAAAACAAATTTAACGTGAGTACACATGTTTACACACATTCACATACACGCACGCACGCACGCACGCACAGGTTTATTCAATGATTGTTTATATAATAATACGAAATTAATATTGCATAAAAACACTTAGAAAATATAAAAATACATGAGATTCTTTGTATCATTTATACATTATTTTTGTACTGATGGTTCTAATTGCTGGTATATTTAATACAATGCATATTTATTTCTTCACTGAAGACTTTTATTTCTTTTGTTACCGAGATATCAGATAGAGTGAAAGATCTCTTGCCTCAGGGGGTTGAAGTGTTAGATTGGATAGACAATAAGCATATTATCTTGTAGGATAATCAGCCAATCACTACGAAATTGATGTAGCGGCGTCGTACCGTGATCCTCTTAAGGACAGCTTTTTCGAGAGTGAACGGAGTTCGTTATCGTGATTTAATTCGCAAAATCCTTTCAACCGCGGTCCTGTCTACTCTTTTTCTACCAAAGGTATTCCTTTACGCTCTCGCGAGTACCCATTCTTATATCGCTCGTCGCATTGCATTGTCGATTTCCTCACCCTTATTCTCTCTTTTCCTCTTCTCTCTTATTCTAGTATTCTTCAGCTCTGAATTTCTTCGCAACTATCCGTTGAGTTCCCAAAGCTTCTGGAGTTAACTGAAACGTATCGACCATTTCATATTTATGTGAAAGCACGGCAGCACGTCTTTGCATTTGTTTTTATTATATCAATACAAAAAATAAACTTTGTAGTATATAATATATAATAAAATAAACTTTGAACTTTTAAAATAAGTAGTAATAACTGGCACCAAGTTAAAACCAAATTAAATAGAAAGTATAATCCAAATGGAATTATCTTTAATTTTTATACAATGAAACTTTAGTTAAATTAATATCTTTGTATTGCTATTAAAGGATCTCCCTTAATTCCTAAAAGAATTTATTTTTTATTCTTAAAAGGAACTATGATAATTATTCGGACATCGTGTCGATGACTTTGACATCGAAATATATTGTCAAGATCATGATCTTGAGTGATCTTCAAAAGATTTTAGGTGGCGATCACTTCGTTCGAAAAGTTATTTTAATAAATAAAACACAATATTAATCTTTTCTAACCATGTTCGAGTCTTTTTTGACCCGAGCGTTTTTAAAAAGTTCTCGTGATATTACAGTATTGTCAACAAAAAGATCACATTTTGAACATAATCAATGATAAATGATATGAACACGGATAGAGGATTAAAAACTATTCTATACTCATCGTGCCTAGGGGCGTTCGACTTTCTATACGAAGAGAGGAGAATTAAGTAACTATACTGTTACTTTGGTTGAAAAAGAAATAGAAGCAAATCTTTGAATCGATTTAACAATTTATTTCAAAAAGAAAAAAGATATTTTTTAAAGAAGAATTAAAGCCACATCGATTTCAACAGGAAAGTATTTCAATAGGAATATAAAGATACATATGCTTAGGTTTTATTGTATAAAAAGTAAAGATAGTACCTGTTAGATTATATTCTTTATTTAATTTAATATGGTATTTAACTTATTAATTATTGTATCACTTAGTTATTGATATCAAATATTTCATATAAGTGATACATATTATTAGACTGAAATAAATAATAAAGATAATACTACTTGTGTGTGTGTGTGTGTGTGTGGGTACTTTTTAATGTACATGAATTTAACTTAGTGCCAGCTGTTGATATCAAATCTTTTATAGAAGTGATACATATCATTCAAGTTCAGTAAATAAAAATCGTACCATTTGTTTTATTTTCTAAACAATATTTAAAGATTTTTAGAAACAAGATCGTTTATATGAATAAATTAAATATAATAATGAAACTGCTAATTACGGTCAAAAATTAGATATTAAAATATTTTATATTATATTATTATGTGTTTATTAAATAAATCTATTTTAAACATGACTGCGCGCCGATCATTTTTGGACTTTCAACACAATCAATCTAAAACATAATAATCACCTATAAATTAAATTAAATGAAAAAAGTCTGTAAAGAACTTGTTGTATGTTTTGTAACAAGCCAGCAGTCGAATCAGAGACTTACCGACTTTCCGATTACGTTGAAAGTTTGAATGTTATCGGCGTGTAGTTATGTCTGAAAAAACATGTATTTAATAAGTACATAATGTAATATTTGAAATATCTTGACCGTAATTGGCTGTCTCATGTTATAGTTTGATTTAATTTCTAATTTGGTGCAATAAAAATATTACCATTTGGGTTTTATAATTTATAACAGTATAACAGTTTTTTCTTGAGGAGTACATATTTTTTGCCCCTTTTTACCTTTTCTAAAAAGGTAATGGTATTATAAAACGCGTTTAGGAAAATCAAACTGACTAGCGATTTGTATAAAAAAAAGATGAGTCAAACAAAGTAATCAGAAGAGCATAAAGCAAACACGTTTAAAGGCAAACATTGGCATATGTCTGTATCAAATAAAACTACGAAACTCAAAGCGCTTTAGTCATTATGTAAATGTCTTGCTAATCCATCAAACGTTTAAATAAAAATTTGTTAAAAATTTTTTTTATTAATAGAAAAACGATAATCAGATTTTTAAATAATGATAAACTTGATTAATTTGTTTCCCGAAGATAAAGTAAATTAAATAAAAAGAATATTTAGTAATAGTTTACAAAACGAAGTTTTAACGTATTTGTGTATTTTCTGGTAATTCTACATATAAAGAAACATAAACGGGATCCCTTTCATGTATTAATACCGGGATGATCGGTGATACAGAAACGGGATCGAATAGCGGAACGTAAGTACATTTGCTTTTAATACCCGGTAAAGCAAAAGTATTACCAGCATTAGAGAGATAAGCTTTTTGTAAGCCTAGCGCGGCCAACGAAATCTTCTTGTGTTGTTGTTATTGTGTTGTCATTTCGATGTCGCTTTTGGACATAAAGTCTCAAAGGATTAAGTGAAAGCAAACTTCGTGAATGTAAAAGTATTAGTATGGAATAATTTAATGGGAAATCTAGTTTAAATAAGAGATTAGATGGTAAAATTTACTTAACATATAATTCATCAAAAGAAAGAAAATTGTACTATATATAATAACAGTATTTATATCTCAAAATATATATATATATGTATATATGTATATATAATGTAAACTAGAAAAGGGAAACAAACTTATTTATCAAATTTAAATTTTTATTTTTTTAATTAAATTACATTAAGATCTCTAAACTATTGGATAAATGTAACGATAAATTTGTAGAAAAGATATAGCATCATAAGGAGAGAATTTCGGGTGGTGATTGATTATGTGCCTCGCATATAATCAATCGCCACATGGAACAAAACGAACATACAGATGAAAAAATATTTTGTATGAAGTTTCGTGTACCAAAAAAAGCTACACCATTTCAAATTACCGAAAACATTCTCTATTCTAAAAAATACATGAAAATAAAAAAATTTTTAATATAAAAAGACTTGGCGTTACTAACAAACTTGGCTTAATCTAACGCGATAGTGGCGCCAAGTTTTTTATATAAAAAATTTTTTTATTTTAATTAAATACTCTTATTTTCGTGTATTTTTTTATAACAAAGAATATATATTATTTAGATTAAGTTAGAAGATTATACATGTGATATTATTTCTTAAATGAAAATACAAATGTACATACTTGTACTACTTGAATTACTATTACTTTGATAGTTTGGAATAGGTATAAAGATGTTAGCATTTGTATTTTATTTTTATTTAATTAAAAGATAAAAATATTACCATGGTTTTATTAATTGAAAAAGTTTAAAATAGTTAATTTTTTTAAAAAGAATTAAAAGTAGGATTACTTAAGTTTTGTTATTTAAAAATAGTTATACTACTTTAGTGTTTCAATTAAAGGTATTTTCTGTTTATAATTGGCGCAATTTAAAGGTTTCACATATTTTTTTGAAAAAAAATTATTTTGATAGTTTTGAAAATAGATTTGGAATAGGTTTGAAATAGAAAATCATTTTTTTTTTTAAGGAACGCATATACAAGCACATAAAGGATACGTTCGGGGAGCTAGCTACTAGCGCTAT
>NW_017305884.1:541632-552628 GCF_001594115.1 Trachymyrmex septentrionalis
TTTAAATATTTTTTGTAAAAAAGATAATTTTGCAAAAGATAATTTTGTAAAAAAACTAATCTTGCAAAAAAATACTTTCATGTAGCTGAAGTTATTTAAAGAAACTTATCACAGCAAGTTAATATTTCTTTGTTAAAAATTTCCTTTTTTTTTTTTGTTTTGTTTTGTTTTGTAATACAGAACTCATGACTCGTGATTTGTTTGATGACCTGTAGAATACATACTGGCACCTACTAGACGACACAAATATTATTCGAAAAAGTTACCATTTTTTAAATGATAGGGCATATTTCCTGTCGGCGTATTACCCCGTTTTACCCTACGAACGAGCGTGTTCTCTTGCACCGCAGTAACCAAGAGTTACTTCGCTATATTAACTTGGTAGCAAACGGTAGCCACTGTCGGAATAGCAGTAAAGCCCTTAGGGTGACGCGGTCACGTCTGGTATGAAACGAGAACAGACGTTTACAACTGCGTGTTTGGAAAGGCTGTCGGCCCTTGTCATCGTCATTGAAGATCCTGCTACCGTGGGGTTTCTCCCTCGGTGCTCCTGCGGGCATTAAGGGAGTTCCAATCGCAAGGTCGGACTCTCTTACACAGAGATTTCAGCAAGCCGCGCTGTTCCGCGCGGATACACGTGTATCGTGTATGTATTAGATGCATACGTATCCGGGATCTACACAAAATCTTTTAGCGGTCTGTAACCTTTACCCCTGTACTACTGGAACATCAACTAAGACCGGCTTAACCATTTATAGAAAGTTCTATTCCCATTGGCGTGGAGCCGTCAGATTTTTTGGTTTTATTTTAAAATTTAACACATAATTTATGAATATTTCATTGCATAGTTAATAACATCATATCATAAGTAAATAGACTTCGTTTAGTTTCAGTTTGCGCTCTTAATTTCCCTTTATGCTGAAACAATACACGTGAAAACATTTAAATTCCTAAGTAAAAATAAAACTTATTAAGTTGCAGCCTCCAGCACAATTCATTGGCGCAATATGAGCCCAATGCATATGTTTAAACAATGTATCACTAAAGAATTGTATTACTACAAGGACCAGGGTTAGGAAAGTTACTTTATAAATTACTTTTTAGATTATTTTATATGTTTAACTTGAAAAATTAAGGCTAGCAGAATCACATTGGATGTATTATCTGGAGACACGGCAGTGTCTCGGCGCTAAGACAAGCGAAGCATCATGGCGCGGGACATTGCCGTGCTCCTTTACGCGAGCCGATGCTAATATATGATACTAAACGAACTAATTTCGAATTATTTCCAAACGTTTCGATCATTTTAATATGATTATCTTTAATGATATACATAAAAGTTGCATGTAGATCATAAACAGTCGCAATTCTCTTCAGCCAATCTTAATACATTAAACTGTTTAACGGTCATCCTCATTAGAAATCCTTGTACATGTTTGATATTTTTAATCTTATTTTATTGTAAAATGTTTCGAATCAAAGATCTTGGTTTCCTGGCCATAGCGCTATAGAGAATACTAATAGTAGTAATTACCTTATAATGACTTTTTCACTCCTGGTAAGGACATGATTACAATACAATATTTGAAATATATTATATAATTACATTTTAAATTATTAAAGTTTAAGATTATATAATGTAATGTGATAAAAATTATATAAATAACAAAAAAATGATTTAAATTGATAAAATTGTTGAAATTTTATTGAATTTCTTAATTGACATAATATAATAAGTTATTTCCATAAAATATTTTTTGTATATCGTATCATATTCGTTAGATAAAGCGCATTATTATATTTTACATACATTTGTTAGGGAACTTTTATTTGCGTTGATAAGGTACGACATATCGAAGTTTATTATAATGGCGATACGATTTTTCGAATTGCGTTTTTGAGAGTCATCTCGTTATCGAGCTGAGCGTGACAAAGAGAAATTACCTCGCGGTGCGGCATTTATGAAGCGCCGCTACCTGTCACCGCGTGCACCCCCGTTCTATTTATTTTCATAGGGCTCTTTTTTTACATTTCAAGCGTTCCTGTCACTCAACCGCAGTTTTCCGCACTCTTTAACAGCGGACAATCGCTCCTGTCACGGCAATACCGCAGCGACGGAATTAATCGAGATTGAAAAAGTTTGATCTCGCTTTGACGTACAACCAGGCGCCCTCGAGACGACGTAATATTGATTTGTAATAGCGAAGAAGTGGGTCATGCTTCTCCATCAAAAACGTCCTCTGTCCTATGAAAAATATAACCAAGCCATAATTTTCAGCCCCACAATATGCTTCCCTATCGTTACTACGTAACAAGCTATTATAATTGTTATGGTATCTCTATATTTGCTATAATATATATCTTATGTATAAAGAATAAATAAGAAGAGAGAAGATTTAATTATTATGTGTTATGCACAAAACAAAACTTAAAAATATGTCTAAAATAATTTACAAGTAAATATAAATAGTAATTTTAATTAATTTTCTTGAAAACATATTTTTAACAAAGTTAATGTACTCGGCAACCTTTGGCTTATTTTTGTATGAATTGCCTGCTTTTTTATTACGCTACAATTTGTGCCCTATTATGTGCATTACAATTGCTGTGTATACAGCGTTCGTATGTGCACTGCGAGTATTTGAAAATATAATGTGACAAATCATGCGGTCCCTTTTGCCATTGACTGACCATTTGAACCCTCGCATACGCGCACAAAAGGTTACAGATACGAAATCTTCAGTATAAACTCAAGAGCCCATGCACTTGTGCATTTTCCAAGCATTATAATGCCAGTATTGTGCGCTATCTTATAAGCTAGATATAGGAAGGTATGTATAGAATGAAGATACATATGGGTAAGTATACACAGAGTGATGATATAATGTATTACACCGAGGGGTGAGGATGGTCCCGAATACCATTTGGTATACATAAGAGCATCTTTTTGTACTAGCAGCTTGCCACTTCGCTTCGAGATCGAATCTAAGAGGGATACATTGTCCGAGCATTTTTCTATTTTTTTCAACACATACGCACTATGTATATCATTATAAACGCGCAAACATTTCACGACGTAATCTTTATGAACATGTAAGACATAAGGAAGACATTTGATTTATTTTACAAGTACCCAAGCTTTAACACATTAAAAAAAAAAAAATACAAATATTTATCACTAACTCTAAAATTACAAAATCACTTTGTGAGCTATTTTATTAATGTAAAAATGAAGATGAGGGTATTCACCTTCTATGGCCTTGACATTGACGTATATTATCAAGATATGACTCTGAACAACATACAAAAGTTTTAGCCATCGGTCGTTGTTAAAAAATTATTAACAAAAAGATTTAAGAAATACTGCCAACTTGCGCCAGTGTTAAAGAACAATTTATAAATATTGAATCACTTTGCGTATTGTAAATCGCAAATTCTTCCTGGATATCCGGTGCATGGATACAATGAATTCCACACCTTCCTATAGGAGGGCTCCATCGAAAATCTAGACAAAATAGATTTGGGTTGAAATCTCACTTCATGTGGAAAATTGTAAACCTATGTGGATACAAAGGCTAGGTGAATCCCCTAATCTTTATTTTATTACCACTCCGGTATAGATGCAGCGTCTACCGAAATCTTAACTTATCAAGTATTTTATTAGTTTCAAGTAGTTTAAATATATATATATATATACTATATCAAAAATTTTATACTGCCTACTACTATAAAAAAATTTGAAACATCTTTATATTTTAAGAATTTGTTTAATCTTCGTATTTTTATAGATAGTTTTAAAACTTAATCCCTAGGGGCGGCTACTCATGAGTAGAATCCTAGCTAAAATTTCAACCGGATGTATATATTATTAAATACTAATGATATTTTATCCAATTATTCGGATAGTAAAAAAGTACCGAATAATACCGGATATTCCGGTGCGTCCCTACTTCTTACAGTATTTATTTTATGTAGATTATGAGATACATGGTCGCATTATTTACTCCAGTATATTGACAAATCAATTTAATTGATAATTTCATTAATATTAACAATAAAAGTTGAATATTGACAGTAAAAACTTAAATAATATGTTAATTCTACAACGAGTCGGTAATCGGAAGTCTTTAGTCTTAATCGATGAAGTTGGTCAATCAGCGTTAATCATACAAGTTTGCTATCGACTTCACCGATAAGACTTCCGATTACCGACTCATACAATCAGCATAACACTAATAACAGAGTGGTTGCATGCAATTTATGAAATTATTCCCAATGCTTCTATTTTTATGACTTCTCCGATATAAATTCTCGCCTGGTAAATAACGGAGTTACCCTAATAGCAAATTAGGTTACATAGCTTTACTTGCTTTTGTAGATGCAGAAAGTACCACACAAACGAATATGCTCGGACACCGATCGGATTGTCGCCAGAATCCGCTTTTATCGTACAGATTAGCTGATGATCTCTGCGGGCTTCCATTGCGTAGAAGTATATCACTCGTCCTCGGCGAAAGAGAGAGAGAGAGGGGGGGAGGAGAGAGTGGGGAGGAGAGGGAGAAGGAAGAGAGAGAGAGAGAGAGAGAGAGAGAGAGAGAGAGAGAATAATGCGTCGTTGCGATAAACAAGGGTGAAAATCGCGGGCCATGGTAAAGTCTGCATGATGAAAGCCGTGCGAACTGGGGTGTGGCGAACCACCCCTCCAGAATTGGCGAGATTTCAGTGTCTGCTCGAAATCCATCCCTTCGTCGTTGCTGCCCCCTCCCCCCCCCCTCCCTCGTAGTTCGCTTTGCGTCCTTCCCTATCTCTCTCGTCGCTCCTGCGAAAACCACGCCGGGCGTGTCACGCACGTTGTATTGTTGTATTGTCGACGGCAATCTCGCTAAGCGTTTCACGGCGGCACAGAAATCCCTCGCGCGCACGTGTTAACCTCTCCACCCACGTCACGCACACGCACATAACACATCTCACGCATCACGCATTCAAGAACGCATTCCCGTCCGTGTCCATTCCCTGTGAAAATCTCCCTTGTCGTATGCAGCGTTCCCCTGCAGTCGACGATGCTGTGCATCACGGTGCACTTGCACTTGTCTTTATTTTCTGCCTCATGCATCAACGATTGTCGCACGCAATCACGTGCAACGTATGTTTGCCTGCGTTTTTTCTAGTGGAATTGTAATTTCAATTGCTGATTGTTATTGGGGAAGAATAGCTATTGTTTTTGCATTCCTGTAACACTGAAATTTTATTTGGAGAAGATCTAGTTTAAAAACATATTTTCAACTAAAAATAATATAAACAAAAACACTAGATTTTCTACAAATAAAATTTCAATATCATAGGCACGCCAAAATAATAGATATTTTTTTTTCCAATAACAATCAGCAATTCAAATTACAAAACTTCAATATAAACATTGTCTTATTTTAATTGTCTCAGGAAAATATCTCGAAAAAAATACATAAGATACGAAAAAATGTTTCAGATGACAATATGGTTTTAAAAGGGACGTATTTTGGATACGTTGTTTTTTTTCCAGGTAAAAGTACTACAAAGTATAAAGGCTATCTCCACTTATTTAAATAAAATTATATGATTTTTTAATATAATATAATTCCTTTAATTACTTTGCACATATAAGTATTAAAGTAGAGATATTAAAATACCAATAGTTTATGAGATATTTTATGAGGTAATAGTATATGAGTGTATATCCAAAACGCTCTTGTTTGTAGATAATTACATTGTGTATTCAATAAATAGCACTAGTAAGGACCTCAACATTCAACGAATAGCAGTAGTAAAGCCTCATGCAGGCTGTCCATTTAACTCGATTGCATCAATATATTGCTCAGTTTGTTTATTCTGTTATTGTTAATAAAGCAAAATATTGTGGTGGTGATGTAATATATCATAGGTTTTTATAATGTAATTATTAAATATAAATTTCAATAATTGCTTTTTCAATAATTACTACAAATGGTTCTTAATTTCCGTAGTTTATTTTATTGTAACTCTATATTTATACTTTATCACACTGTATAATTTATATTTTCATTACAAGGTTTTGTTTATAACCGAAGAGAAAGCACTCTTTGTAAGATAGGTAGAACCAATATAGCCTAGTTTATATTTTGCAAAATATAAACTAACTTTTTATCAAATTGTTTTAATTTCAGCAATGTATTTAAAAAATGATGTACTAAATTGGTACAATTAATACGATTGATACACACAATTAATCAAAATGATTAATTAAATCCACATTATCATGTATATGTTTACACGTATTGCCGAAATTAATATAATTTTTAATAAAAAATTACTAGTTAATATCTGTATCAAGTGCACGATATAAACTAGGCCAATATGATCAATCTAGAAATAAAAAATGAATGTAAATACATCGACTGTATAGTACGTTTCTTTAGTATCTTTGTTATTTCAGATCATGGATTCTAACTTCTGCTAAACATTATGGAAATAAATAGATGAGTAAATAAGTAGATAAATCTATTGTTTGGAAAATAGTGCTTTGTGCATTCTTATATGTCAATTAATATATCACTTTATATAATATTAATGAACTTATAATCTTATAACGATAACATTAGATCATTTTATTTCTCATTTTTCTTACGAGAAAAAGGGAAAACAGACTAAAGGCCTTAAAAAAGATCTTTATCAATTTTTTTTTTAACTAACTAAATATAAGTCTTAGAAAAAAATCTCAATTGAGTTGAAAACATTTTATGAATTTTTGTATGTCCAAATATAATATGGCGATGTCGCACAGCATTGTAGACTTTTGTGTTCAAAAAATGGTCCATCGGCGTAAAGAATTCAAGTTATAATTATCTGAAATGAAAATTTTTTGAAAATTTTGAATGTGAAATTTCTGTGTGAGTGTAATTTTAGTTAAACGCGCGTAGTGATTTTTTTAAAATAATTATTTTTTTACAAAATAGCAGCGGTTTAAAGAAAAAAAATTTAATTTTATTATATTTTGTGAGTCTCTAAACGCACTTCGAAAACTAACAATTAATAAAAAAAATCCATACGCTTAACTGAAACTATTCATTTTGTGAAGCTACTGTATTTCAAAGCTGAGGCCGATCGGTCGAAAATTGTTCGAGTAATAGATGCCGTCAGTTGAAAAAAGTAGTTTTGAGAAAAATGTGTTTAAAGTTTCAGTATTGATTATTTAATACAAAAGTTTCAGTATTGATTATTTAATAAAAATTTATCTATCTGTCTATCTATTATCTTCATACAGTTCCTTTCTTAAAATCAGCCTCTATTATAGCATTATGCGCCCGTTCGCTAAAACACACATAACTCGAGAAATACTTCGAATTTCATAAAAACCTTTTAGGAACATATTTTTAAAACATCAATCTTTTGAAAAAAAATTTTTTTCTCAATTTTTTGAAAATTTTACTGCCTTTTTTACTCCCTTAAATATAAATATATAAATTTATATTTAACATAATTTATATATAAAAAATATTAACAATTTACACAATTATACCGATAATTTTACCGTGATATTATTACCAGATTTAAAAAATTAGGTCGTCTACATTGATTAACGTTTAAAATACTTGAAAAAAAATGTTTTAATCCCTTGCTTATTCAAAATGCAATTGAGCGGTTGTTAGCTCGTACATGTCATTCACAGGAGCCACTAAATACCGATCGGCGGTCTTTGCTCGTTTCACTCCCTTCAATCTTCTCGATCTCCCTTCAACTATCTCCTCTTAGCCCCATTAAATTAAATTGCACCCTAAATTTGATGCTGCTGGACGCAATAAAAAGATTAGTGCTTCGTTCAATTTTACTTAAACAATGTCGATGTTTATTTTACCAAAGTAAAGAAATTCTTAAACCTTGATCACATTTAAACATACTCAAAGCAAATCTTAATAAATTATATTGTCAGTTTTATTTAACTACAATAAATTAAAATTCAAATAAATTTATATTTTAACTTAATTAATTATGTGTATTGTAATTTTGTATACATTAATAATTGTGTGTATATTGATAATTGCAATTAACGATTTATTGCATATATTTTTTAATAAAATGAAAAATATAAAAAAATTACAATTTATTTCTTTACATATATATACACATATACATGTGCATACATATCATTTCATGTATATGTATAACACTTATTCTTATAAGAAAGTCTAAATTTCCAATTCCAATCACTTTTTCTATAGACTATACACTTAATATAAAGTATGTGAATTTAGTGAGTTAATAGAATTGGAAAATATAAACAAGACATTGATATTTCTAATACCATTAATATAATATTAATGAAGAGATATATGTATCATACTTCTTTTATGTATCACTCATTTGCCGGAACAATGGCATGGTTCAAAAAATTAAGTTATTACTTTTTTTCCAGAAAATAAATTTAAACGGTTTTTTATTATTAAAGTGTAGTGTATGTGTGTTTTATAATATAATTTTAAATGCAAATTTAAAATTTATTTATAACAACTGATTTACAAGAATAAAAATCTTTTCACTAGAACTGCTCAATAACAACTGAGATGAGATATTGTTAAAGTAAAACAATTCACGAAATGCGATAATGCATTGTTGACATAAATAGTTGCTTTCTTGTAATGAGTTTTAGTATTTCAGATATGTTGATCTATCACAGGATGAAGAACTTTAAAGAATTGTTCCATTTATGTAAACAATTAAAAAATGACAGTGATTTTTACGTTGTTATTCCGGCAAATGAGCGATATGTATAATCGCCACTTATAATGGCTTTATATGCACGAATCAGAAATTCCTATAGAACTGATCTTTTCATATAGAATGTTTCTCTTTTCTGCCTAGAGAAAAAGTTCCAAAAAAGATTCATTCTTGATTTTTGAATAAACTGTTCTCCGGAGGCACTGAGCGAACGTAAACTAGACGTACTAAATATATAATCGTTAATCTATTAGATTATTATGGGAATTAGAGAAATGAACCATAGATCAATTTATTGGCCATTGGCTACCGCTACCATTGTCGTCGCTGATCTCTGTTGTTACCGGCGCGGGTCCTTTAATCCTGGCCTTTTAAAATCTTCAATGAAGATGCTGTCAGCTTCATTTATCGTCAAGATCGACATGCGGATTATTGAGCATTTTGATTCTGGAATGCTTGTCAGTACTATGAACTTTTCTCAATGTGAGATTTTAATGTTGATACCTCAGAATTTGAGCCACTAGTATACGTATTTGCTCTAATTGACAGTAAATTTTACGAAAAATAATATTCGGAAGCAAGTTGCTGTTCCGAAATGAATAATGGAATTGAGTTAAACAGAATGATGTTAAATTTGCTAGTTTTAATAATTTTTTGTTTTATATTATGATACGTATATAGTAATCATATATTATTATTACTTTAAATTTAACATAATTACAGAAGAAGAATTCAAGTAATAAATAATTTATAAAATATCATTGTTTATTTTACATGTAGATATGTTAAGATGTTTCTGTTATAAGTTTAATTTCATCAAGATGAATTATAATCATGTGTAACATTATATATGTCGTATATAAAAAATTACTTTAATGAAAAGTAAATAATAAAATATATTAACTATCGTAACATTTTCTCCATATTTTCAGGGAATTCTAAAGCCGTCTGTATTACGAATTATATAATTTTTGTATAATAATTACTTTCTTCCTTCTTTACAGATTCGAAGATTCTTTTGCAGAATTGAAGTATATGCATTAATACGTGTCTGTAAAGTTAAATTTATGCCGAGAATGACAAAAAATTTCGAAATTGAAATCTTTATTATTTTTTTATCCAATATGGCGCTCTAGTACTGTCGTAACAATATTTGCTTTATATAATATATAAGAATTGTGCAATCTATAGATATAATATTTACGAAACAGTATAGTTTACAGACTAGTTTGCACGAAGAAACAATATGAAATCCTTAGAATTGGATACGTAAAACTATCGATGTACAATTAAAATTATTATTGTACAAAGATTTATGTGTATGTGTGCGTGAGATATTAATATAATAGCAGTCAGTGGTATGTAGTGATGGTCACTACACATAAATGATACGTAAATCGTTTGTATGTAAGTTCCACTTACACTACGACTAATCATTTTTAGAATCCCCTTAAGAATCATATTAAAAAAATGAAAATTATAAATAAAATATTTTTTTATTATTTAGCAATATTTATTTTATTTCTCCTTTATATTCATGACTTCTAATATATTTAATATATTTTAGCAAATTTTAAACTAATTCTCTATAATATAATATAGATATTTTATTATATTTTTCAAATTTGTTATAGTTTTTCTTTTAAATTGCATTTTTGTTTTCAATTTCAAATAAGATCAAGGAGACCAATTTAAAAGTTGATCTTGAGTTATAATCTGCTTGCTTTAGCATCATAGCATGAAGCATTATTTTTTGGGAAAATACAGTTTGATATCTATTTTTAAAAAATGTTCTGTACAGAAGATTGTAAAAATTTTTTCCAATATTGCTATATAAATAGAGGATTAATTCACCGTTACATCCGTTGTGACCAATAACTTCAGACTTGATTGATGTAGTATATATACGAATTTTGATTTTGAAAACGTTTGTAATAAATAGTAGGCCGTAATCGTAATTACTGTACGCAATTATATCTGTACATACAAAAAAAATTGAGTAAAGATGATCATAAATGTGTGTCTATTCAAAATGTTTAAAAAGACTGAAGAAAGTGCAACTACTCGCTTGTCTTTTTCTAAAGTTTGATCGCTCCATTGAGAATTTTCAGAATGTTCAGAGTAGAACAGGTATAGCCGAGTGGATATAATAGCACTTGTATCGTCTCAATGCATCCTTATTATCGCCACTGTCGAAAGAAGTTTTGGGAACATGTTCGTTCGCCATTCATTCGTCTCCTCTTCTCGACATGAAGAAAAAAAGTATGTG
>NW_017305884.1:552728-558218 GCF_001594115.1 Trachymyrmex septentrionalis
CATAGTATATATACGAATTTTGATTTTGAAAACGTTTGTAATAAATAGTAGGCCGTAATCGTAATTACTGTACGCAATTATATCTGTACATACAAAAAAATTGGAGTAAAGATGATCATAAATGTGTGTCTATTCAAAATGTTTAAAAAGACTGAAGAAAGTGCAACTACTCGCTTGTCTTTTTCTAAAGTTTGATCGCTCCATTGAGAATTTTCAGAATGTTCAGAGTAGAACAGGTATAGCCGAGTGGATATAATAGCACTTGTATCGTCTCAATGCATCCTTATTATCGCCACTGTCGAAAGAAGTTTTGGGAACATGTTCGTTCGCCATTCATTCGTCTCCTCTTCTCGACATGAAGAAAAAAAGTATGTGCGATCATGGAAAAAAATCGATACATAAGCATATAATTTTTATATTAAAATGTAATCGAAATCACTGGATGAAGCTACCCGAAATCTGTGATTCGTCCGTAAAAAAAAAAAGAAGCGAAATGAAAATTGTTCACGTATCGCATAGCAATTCGCAGGAGCATGAGGTGAATGAGAACTGTAACGCATAAACGGAATCAGTACGAGGAGTTTTTAATACACTTCACGTATCCACGCATGAACTCTCGTGATCTCGCCCGTTGCCGCTCATGGTTTCGCGTTAATCCTCTGCACCAAGCCGCTTTCCGCTAAAGCCGCTTCTAGACGATACGTTTGCTCGCCAAATACTCAGCAGACAGATCACACGAATATAATATTCATTTATATATGTTTGTATAGTAATCTAATAAAATTTATGTAAACACGATGTATTCCTATTTGAAATAAATGATAAACGAATATATCGTTGTAATAATATAATTAATAATTAAAAATATTATTTAATAGTATACTTACCAATAATTAATTGTTTTTTATCTGCGCTGTTTAACGATAATATTGATTTTAAAAATTTACCTTAGATTTTATGAAATTTTATTATTATTAATAGGAAATAAAGGCTTATAATGGTCGAAACTGGAGCTTAAATGCTTAAATAATTCCATGTGAATTATTATATACTATGTATGTATATACGCATATACATACTATATTTATAGTCACTTGAACTGCGCGTTGAAACTTTTTTGAACTTAAAAACGCAACTAAATTACTGTAGTAATATCACAATTAAATTTGGTGTTCGATAGGGCATCTATTAGAGAGACATTGATACCTATGTTAGAAATCTGTAAATAAATTTATTTATTGCAAAAAATATTACCTCGGTTGGAAGTCGAATTTTTAGCATTCCTTGCAAACATCCTAAGTCTTTAGACGATCTATTTTCACAACGATCGGAAGAGCAGAGCGAAACATTAAGGAAGGTAGTTAAAATAGAGTAAAAAAAAGCAAGATGAATATATATATATAAAAGGCGGAAAAGGAACACTAGAAAAAAGGGCGGTAGGAAAAAAGTAAAGGTAAAGGTACAAAATTCGTCTCATAAACATTTAGAATGTGACACACTAGTGCCGAGTACATCAAAGTGCAGTGAGGGATCTCATGTGTGCTAACCCAACCAGCTTCGGTTTCTTTTGAGATGGCGATAACGCGGCAGTAGCAAAGATGACGAGAAAAGTATTTTTTTGTCGCTTTGCTTGATTCGGTATTCACAGAGATTGCTTTCACTTATGTACTGCCCCCCCCGCCCCCCCCCCGATCGTAATTAAACACATTTGAAAATGTCTTGGCTCCGCCAGTGTGATGCTAACCAATCCTCTCTCATGTCACGTTTATACTCTTTCGAGGATATGCGTGTGATTTCATACATGCTCTTTTACTGATTTCACGTTTATTGCCTTTTCGCCTGGACTAGCCAAAGACTAGCGGTAATATGTTCAATACCTCATATTTTATTTTTTTTACTATATTTAAATAATTAACTAGTTTTCGAACTGTTTATTTTTGTTTTGTGTATAATGTCTATTATATGTTTTAAAAACCTCAAAATAAACCTGTCAATTACCACTATATGCTTAAAGTGGCATTAATTGGAACAGTTATTCTAGTGGAATATATTGTGTAACATTAAACAATAAGTAACAGTAAGAATATATAAAATACAGAATACAACATATTGAAGTGTTTTTTTTTGTTGCAGAGAATTGATTCTTTGAGTCGCGGTCTTATTCGATTTTCGTAAGAGTCTGACAATAATAAGGAAGGCGATTCGTCGAGATATACAATTTTATAAGAACCAAGAAGTCGAACGAATCGGTGGCACCCCACGCATAAGTATCAAGATTTGCATAGGCATTATTACTGGGAGTGAGAAATATTGCCGTTCCCAATAGGGATGTCATTATAATACATTGTGTCGTGCATCCATCGCCACCTCCTTGTTAGATCCGTGTGCGATGATTCACACTCGACTACTTTTCTCGTAATTTATTGCAACAAATTTTAAATTTTTGCCACATCATATTCAATATGTCATCGATTATGAGATACATAAAATTGTGATTATCAGAATCCGCGTAGCATCTGTTATGACGCATTTTTTATTTTTCTATTAATTTCAAAAGATACAAATTATTTTTTACTATTTCGTTTAGGCATGTTAGGGTTGTTCCATCTTTCGGTAAATCTTCAGCTATCTTACTGTTTTACTCTCTTATGTTTTTATTTTTTTACTCTTTTGTTTATCCAGTAGATAAATTATCACACAGTTTATATCTGAAGATGGGAAAATGGGTCCTTAGTCAAATAATTATTATTAGATGTACATTTGTGACAATCTTTATCTGTATTTCCCTTGTTATTATTTCAAACTTGACTAATTGTTATATAATATTTATATTTAATAATTTAGACGCACTTCCTCAAATTGTTAAAATATTTTAAAGCAATGAAAAATTGATATATATAAACTATTAATGCTTGCGACTGTCATTGCAACAAACATTTGGATAGAAATAATTTTGGTTTCAGAATTTGTTTCGATATTATACTGAAAGCAATAAAATTGACACGCAATATGCTTTATTATTTTGAAAAATGTGAGAGGGGTTGAAACTCTTCTCATAGGGATAACAAAAGAAAGCGGTGTGTCTCCGTGAAACGGATACGCGATCATTGAATGCTCGACCGCCCTCTTTATATTCCTTCTGCTAAGTATTCCCGCTCAGAATGTTTTGAACTGAATCGAGTGACTCGTTCTCCTCGTTACGATTCGTCGAGGCGTCAAACCGTGCATAACGCTTGATCAAGGCACAATGATCGAGAAAAGCGGGGTTAGGCTTGGCAATACCCAAATGAGACACCTGATATTTTGTAATTAGATGTCAACGGCATACGTATGTATGTACGTACAATGCTGCAGCCAAGAAAATAGCAATTACATGAAAATATTATACTATGAACAACTAAGCATGTACTTATATTAAACATTAAAATTTTACACATTGATGTTGTTAATAATACATATAAAGAATATTTGAATTTAGGTATACATATATAACAAAATTATAATAAAATTAATTTATAAAAAGATAAAACAGAAATATAAAGATATAAGTAAAAGCACTTGATTGTTATTTAATATTTATTAAATATAAGTAACTGTATATTTTATTACTGCGTAATTAAAAATTATTAAAATATGTTAAAATATGCCAATTTAGTTCAAATAAAATGACTATTTCCGCAATTTCTTATTTACTTGCAACTTATATATAATAGTGTGTTTGTTTGAAAGGCACATCTCCTTAATCAAGACAATGAACTTTTATTAGAAGAATGGATTCTTATTTAAAAGAAATTTTATATATAATTATTATCTTACATTTCGTAAAATATTAATTGTTTCCTATCGTATGTTATATATAGTTTTTCAAATATTTAATTGTAATGTTTAACAGAACTTTCTATGACGTAGACGTATTCGTATAAAAACATAGTACGTGAAAGGTTAAATGATTGTCAATCGTAAAATTAACTCATTGAAGAGTGCTTCTCATGCAATAGCGTATTAATAAACGCGATCATCGAAGCATCGTCAAAACGAAACAAACATACGTGACGGCAGCATACGAAATGATCGCAGTAGGAAGCCCTAAATCCCCTTGGTGTGATATCGGGTCGCTCGTAAATGCGACGCTCCCTACCCTGAGGGGGCTGACCAAGCCGCCCCCGTTAATATCCTTATAATTGGTTAAAACCCGTAACTGATGAGCGAACTGTAAGTTATTATGCGAGCAAGACCCTTGGTTCAGCGATGGGGGTTTACGAGATACGGTTCGACACCTCTTCATTACCCTCTTCATCCCTCCATAGTTCCGGCTACGGCGTGTCAGTACGGATGTCTGGCATTATGGCGGACTTCGTATTGTCATTGTATCACGGATCGTCGAGAATCGTCCACTCCACTACGGGATTTGAGCGAATATTCGCACGACTGAGCTGATACGCGCAAAAATTCGCTCGATATATATTTTGGACGCACTCCACTCGAGATTATATTTATTGAGAAGAGATCTATGGCGGATTTGTGGAAATTACGACAATCGTTGAGTTCATTTCAATGCTCTGTGATCTATACGGTACATGGAATTTAACTCTATTAAAAAGAAACTACATATGCATATCGTTTTTTATCTATAGATTTAATTACAATCAAGAATAAATTGCGGAAATGAATTGATAAAAATGATTTAACATTTTTAATTTAAAAATGAATTAGTAACTAACAAATATTAATTCAATTGTCTGATGTCCATTAATACATAATTATGTTCTAATAAATTAAATGATAAAAACGAAATTAATACGTGATAAAAATAATGGAATTCTATGACATTTCTTTTTTATATGATATTTTTATATGATATTCCTTTAAATACAATAGTGACACAAACATTTCAAGATTATGTGATTCTCAGACGTTGTAACGGTGATTTTTGACGATTTCACGGTGTGTCAAATTTCCCAGAGCAGTTCCTTCCTTCATAGGGCAAAATTCCAAAACCGGAATAGTAGAGCAAGCCGACTTAAAAGGCGACCGACGCGGTTACTTTGCGATCTATACTTCGATGGAAAAGACGTATCCATATAAGTTTGTTATTTAGGGGATTCGTAATAGAAGCAAAAAGCCGACAACTCAAGAACCAGCACGACAATGGTTCCAGGTGTTAATAATCCTCTCGTAATTGTGTCTCTCCCATGAGGATAATTCCTATTAAAGGCCACTAAATACTTGTTTGTATAAATGCCACTACGCGATCAGGACTCTTTTATATGTATACTAAAAAAGCCGAGATTTCCTGCCGTTATATATGAAAAGCTTACTACTTTATGTATTACCTTTATATAATTTTATACATTTTTATATATATTTATATATATCTTATAGAAATGTAAAATTTATTTATTGTATATATTTATAAAGGACGTTTATTAACTTTATGTGCATTTCAATAACAATAAAATGATCATCAGAAATAGATATAATACAATTTAA
>NW_017305884.1:558318-562325 GCF_001594115.1 Trachymyrmex septentrionalis
ACTTAACAATCTTAAATGTACTTTGGATATGGACAAAAAAGAATTTGATGACAAAATGTTTACTATTCTCTTATCTGTTCGAACATTATTGACTTTTGGACGTCCAGATTTTGATGCAATCGAAGTTCGTCATTATATTCTCATAATAATATTTTTATAATCAACAATTATATTAAAAATAACTATCGGTATTTTGCTAAAAAATCTAGCAATTTCTCAATGAGACTTTATTTTTTATTTTAATAATTTTCTATTGATTAAATGTTGTTTCTTTTCAGCCATTTTTTCGTGTTAATCTTAAAAAAGTACTAATGCTAAATAGACATTAAAAAATATATTTTAATAATATAACAATACAACTTTCATACATCAAAATGATTGTTAGACTCCATGAATTTATAATATAATTCAGATAATATAAAAATATATGTCAGGAATAATATATTATAAAACGAAAACTCAAAATGTTTATTTATTTTTATAATTCCTGTACCATTTTAATAAAACCATAAGACTATTAATAGACAAAATAAATTCTTGAATAATACATGAAAAAACGGGAGGGGAGGGGAGATTGCCTCTAACGTTACCTATTTTTTTTTTTACTTGCTAGGATACTTACTTTCATATTTTAGAAAAATCTATTTGAATATTAAAAACGTTTACGTTTTTGTACACTTACTTCTTTTACTATAGATAAGAAGTCATCTCATCGTGCTTCTTTCTAACAAGAGATATCAAGAATTTGAGAGAGAGATACGTACATATATAAGAATGTACGTATTATTATTATTATTATTATTATGTGCATTAATTAAAATTGATTGAATTCTCATAACTTTTTTTTACAATATTATGCAATATTTTAACGATTTAAACTTTTGCACATTTTCGTAATTAATTCTTTCAATGACAATCTATAGAATTAATGATGTGGCTAGGATAGCACATGCAATATCATGAGTCCAGATTATTAAGATACGACGCGTTCGTGTATTGACCACGAAAGTATTCAATGGCGAACCGTTACATCACAAACATCGCCGTATTCCTCGTTGATACGTAACCTGAACGACGTGTTCTGTATTGAACCACCGATCCCATAACGACCGACAGTATTTGATAAGAGACAGGATGGCCCCGATAGTCGGGTGAGCTCGAATTTAATGGATAGAGTACAGATTCTGCAGATTCATCAGAGGGCCAGAGTGATATCTCGCGCAAACATCAGGAGAGAAGCACGTTGTCCTCTCTCTCTGTCCTTTCTTGACACCTTTTGAGCTCTGCATCCCCTTAGTCATCCATCTTCAACACGTCTCCCACTATTTCACAACCGCTATCATTCTTGGTTGCACTTTCAATCTCTATTTCGTTCTATCTCAATCAAGCCATCTCTCTTTTCCTCTTTTTTTTCTCTATTCTACTCCCAACCCTACGGATCACATCATCTCTGATAATAGACATCTCTTTGTCTCTCCTTTTTCAGCGTTCTTTGTCGAACTTCTCGCTTCCAATATCGTTAATATTCTTCCATGATTATAGAAGATGAGCTATCGAGGTAGATGATATGCTTAATGGGCAGTTCTCGCTGCAGCGATTAAAGATTACCTGGATGATATGCTAAAGAGATTAGCATGTATACATTCTTATTACGTATATTGCACAACTTTTTTTGCAAAATCAATATATGATTTTATAATCATTTACTATAGCATCCATTATAAATGATTTGAGTATTTGTAATCGGAAAATTACAAATATGAATATTAAAACTATATCTACGGTGAAGATATCTGTTAATGCAAATACGTATAAAATTATAAATATAATTTTTCGTCACGATGAAAATGTTATTAATGGACATTGTACAAACATAGTACTAATTGCATTGAACGCCTTTAGTATAATATTATATATATAATATTTAGTACTTTGGCATAAAATAATTTTTATTTTTATTATTATAACATTCTTTTTGTTTTTCAATTCAGTCGTACCTGTTAATTAGTATCTGTTAGTAATATACAAGATGCCTTACAACTATCGTAAAATACTTTCACAGAATTTTTAGTATTTTATATTCTAGAAGTAGAGATACAGATCTGAGCGTGCGGATTCTATACGATATTAATGACTATCTTTGATCGAGTATAATTCAAAAACTATTGTAGCTTTAACATTTTTTTGTATTAGCACTTTTATTCTACTTTAGAATATGATATGAAAGTATTGTACTGTGATTGTGAAACGCTCTGTATGTACTTAACAATAAATCTGATTGATTAGGAAAGATTTGAGAAAGAATGACAATGAAAGAAACAAATAATACTTCATTGGTATCGATGAATTTATTGCATCGGATTGACTCATATTTACAACGAGGACACATACATATCTATGCATTTTCTACTCTATCAATTTTCTACATATAACTTTTTATTTTTAGTTACGTTTGATTAATTTCACCGCAATTATTTGCTGCTTATCTAACTCTTATGATATACAGATAAGGATTTGTTACGCTTCACTTCATTAAAATAAATTTTTAATATATGACAAATTTTATTGTAATAAACAAAAATTGTTTTATAATGCGGAAATTTATTTTATGCAGAATAAAAAATAATCGTATAAGCTGCCATTTTTTACAGTTATGAGGTGTAAATAAAAATGCATAAATAATTATGCAAGTTACAATAATAATAATAATCTTTGTAAATTCCTTGATTCTATTATAAAAGTTTTAATGATCATAGTTAGCCACAGCAATCATAATTTAACTATAATAATATTACAATAGTAATAATAAAGTCAACGTTTTATTTTTGCTATCTATAGTTCACTTAAAGCTACTATCACACCGATTTATACATTTACCTAAAAGTAGATAAATATGCGGTTAACGTATAAGATCGCTTTGTTTGCTCCATTAGCCGTATCTTTTTATTTGTATTTAATAATATAAAAATTTCTTTTAAGATCTCTCTCTCTCTCTCTCTCTCTCTCTTTCTCTCTCTCTCTCACACTCGCTCTCGCTCTATTCGTGTTAGATTATATATAGATCTGTAATAAGGAAATAAGAATTTTTGATTTATAATATTGATAAAATAGAAATAATTAGAAGAATATGCAATTTCTGTTGATAGATTTAAAATAAGATAAATAGATTTATCTAAGTGCTGATACATTGTCAATGTTACTAAAGCTATTATATCATGTTGCACTATATTTTTGTTACGAAATTGATAAATGTAAAAACGTCAAAAGGGAAGAATACAATTTAAAAATAATAGAGTATATTAAAATGTTAGGACGAATTTGATTAGATACACTCACTCAGTATGCTCTGATGCACATTAAAGCCGTCGTATACAGATTGATATAAAAATGCGTGTTTAATATAAATATAGAAATAGGTTAAATCGCGAAATCTTCGACACACTTTATGGTATTGTTGGGTAAAGTATGTATTTTATAATTAAAAATATTTGCATTTCACATTTACAATCATTGTCGAATTAAATCAATGTACAACGGTCTTAAAATGCAATAGTGCATCCAATCAAATTCGCTATTACAAAAAATTACAAAAATTTTTTGATTATGTTTTGAATATAAATGAATAAAAAATAATATTGATTAAATTATTTTACAACCTAATATGAATACTAAAGCTTCTACATTCTCTTTCTGCATAAAATAATCACGAAATCCCATTTTATTCCTGCTTAGAACGATTTTAGAAAAATACAGCGTAACATTGATATCAAAAAAGGATAGGGAACATTCGGTTATTCTGAGAAACTGGAAAAAGGAGTTGAATTGTATTTCATTTTAAAGGTCTAGTTAGAGCAAAGATATTTGCGTAAACTGTAAGTTGTTACAATGCTCTTATTGATTACGGCTCGATTAATGCCGAAGTTATAAGATCGGTATTATGAAACTGGCCAATCACAGTCATTCCATTTTTCAAAGGAATAGCTATGATTGGTCAGTTTTATAATATT
>NW_017305884.1:562425-581731 GCF_001594115.1 Trachymyrmex septentrionalis
CATCGGTATTATGAAACTGGCCAATCACAGTCATTCCATTTTTCAGAGGAATAGCTATGATTGGTCAGTTTTATAATATTAATGTTATAACTTTGACATAAGTCGTGTAAACATAGCCATTAAAAGTTACAAAAATTTGGAGTTTAAAAGTAACCTTGCTATAGAATTTTTTACTTGATCTGGGAGTCATACAGAAATAAATTTATCGGTAAAATGTTGCTCTTATTATATATGATTAACATCATTTTTTTTAATTCTATATTATTAGGTGTTTCGAAAGAGATTCAGAGGGATTTAAGAGGATTCTAAAGTAAAGAGTTCAAACTCCGACAAGATCACTGTTTTATAGATAAAACGCGACACATTGATATATCTGTATCTTTATATACTATTACATTTATACTTCACGCACACATATACATAAATTTTCGTAGAACAATAACGTTTTAATTAGACATTTAATTACGTGTTTGTTGATTTAAATTACTAGTTTATGGACTACAATTTCATAAATACAGATTGCAAAGTTTTTATATAAAGCAAATGTTGTTACGATATTAATAGCTTTGAAGTCATATTGGACTAAGAAATAATAAAAAAAGATCTCAATTTAAACACTTTTTTTGTTCTCGATAAACTTCACCTCACGGACACAGTATTAATGCGCATACTTAAATCCTGGAGAAGGATCATCGAATCTGTAAAAGAGGAAAGAAGTAATTGTTATACAAAAATTATTGCGTTTAGTCAATAAAAGATAACTTCAGGGTCCTCTTAAAATTATTTATAAAATAAAATAAAGCAAAAAAATGTTTAATAATAAAATCCAAAACATCTCTTAAGATTAAGGGAATGCTGATTTGTTTATTTTAGTTTTTTGTTTCACATTAATTACTTCGCATTAGTTTCACAAAATTGAAATTCCTTTTTCTTGATTAAGACATATAGTAATGTATTTGACTTTGATGTATTTTGTGCCCAAAGCAGAAAAAGATAAAGAAATTATAGCTTTCTTTATCTTTTTTTACTAAAACATAGCGACCAATGCTGTCAATTAATGAAACATTTACTTCGTGGAAAGTTCATGCATGTTATACACTGGAAATGAAGACAAAACTAGATGAAAAATAAAAAAATAAACATATGTAAATCATTAGAATTAAGTTCAGAAGCCTAAATATTTGCACTAATGCATATTAAACTTCTTATATATCGATTTAATCTGAATGAAATGCAAATATTTTAAATGAAAATATTTCGAATATTTGAACTTTTATCTAAAATAACTTTATATAAAAAAAAACTAAAAGAAACTAAAGGAACTTAAGAAATTATAAAAAATAATGTTAACAATTTTGAAGTTTTTCTATAAGATTATAATTATGAAATCATGAATTTGTTTAAACGTTCAAGACAAGTCCCCTTTATTTAAGAGAGCTCGTCATCAAAATATTATTTTGTTAGAATATGAATAAAAAAAATCTCATAACATTGTGCCTTTTATTCTATCCTGATGATAGAATAAAGACCCTATGGATCTTACTTATAGAGAAATACTTACTTATATGAGAAAATGTAGCACCGCCGCGTCCTTCTAATGGCGGTGTTGCGTACTGTGTTCGCGGGTAAACTTTATATTAAGTTAATCTTACTTTAAAACTTAAGAGCACTTTGAATATTTCATATGCAATGGAAATAACAAAACCTTCGATTGTTAAAATTATATTAAAGTCAGCTTTGAAATATCTTGAAGACCTTAGGTTATTTTGGATTAATCTTGTACATGCTTTAAAATTTTCCAAATTAATTACTTTCAAAAATCTTGATTATATTTAAATTAAATTTCCAAGGGAAAATTCATATTCAACTACAAGTTACATACGTATAACTCAGAAACGATTTAGAGTGATATAAAGAGAAATAATTATGCTTAGCAATTGGGGGGGGGGGGTGCCGGATCTTATATGTATATGGTATATGTTCTGTGGGATCTTATAAGAAATAGCGCTGTAATATGTTATCTATATAAGAATAGATGCGTTTATGTGACAGAACGATAAGATAAGAAATAAATTATAGATATAACCTGTTACTGACATATTTAATTAAAAAAGTTAACATCGGCTATCATCAGCATTCCCTTAAAGGGATTCTACAATCATCTGTTTTATCGATCGAATGCGATTATTTTTCAATTATTTTTCTAATTACCTTTATAGATTTAAAAATGTTTTTAATTATTAAAGCATAAATAATAATACAGTCCAAATTAATCGAATTTATGTCAAAAAATTAGAATATTTCAGTTTTGTTATTCTGATATCGACTCGTAACAACATTCGTTTTATATAAAAATTGTATGTATTGTCTTGCAATGAAGATATTTGCAAAAGACATTAAGGAAATGCTGCAGTTACTAACGGAACGCTCATTCCATATTTTTCCAACTATTTCATTTTCTTTATACAGAATGAAAAAATCCTTCTCGAGAATAAAAGAAGAAACGCAAATAATTTTGGGAAAGTACAAACCTGTATGAAAATCCCCCAAAAATTATAAATTACAGTTTCTTGTTATCACGTTAGGTTAGTTTTTTTACATATATAAAAATGTATTCAAGTATATATCGAAACAAAAAGTACTTTCCCACATTTCAATAATTTATAAGAATATCATGAGACCTTCAAATTATGATTTTGAAGCTGACAAAAGAAATGACAGAAAAGGTATACATAAGATTTGAGTGTACATAACTTCGCATTCATGCGATATATAGAATATAGTAGGACAAGAAATGTACATAACGTTTCACTTAATGGTTTACTTAATGTATGTAATGTTTCCTTGACGTAATATTTTATTTGGTATTCAAAATCTGTTTTATCAACATTGATCAAGTTCGGCCATTGCTCCAGCATCTTCTTAAGAATACATAATAAGAGCAACATTTTGCTATGAATTTCGTTTTCCTATAACTTTGCTAAATATACTTTAGAATAAAAGTTATTTTAAAACATAAAAATTTTTGAAATCCGAATCCTTGTAACTTTTAAAAAAATCGTAATAACGGTTTAACGGTGCGCAATAATTTTTCTTTTAACTGGACCTTTAAAACGACGTGCTCAGCTCGACTTCTTTCTTATAAAAAATTTTTAAGTTACTCTCGCCCTTGCTTTTTTGAAAGAATTAAAGACATTTTTTTTCCTAAAAATGCTGCATCAAAATAATTGAATCTACGCTCTGCCGTTTTTTTCTATATCTAACACCTATTGTAATATCCAGAGGATAGGGTAGGACTTTATAATTATCCTGTATTCATTCTAAATTTTTATTTTTACAATAGTACATTTAATACATAACGGAACTCAAAGATAAGTATTCTGTGAAATCTGGACGAATTTTAAATAAGCCTTGAACGATTTCATCATATTTTCATAACTCTCTGTCAGGTCTCCGTGTTGAGACAACCCTAATTACAGATCACTTTACTAATAACTCTCATTCCCTTCCACCGTTACGCGTAACGTATTTGCTTTGCACATACAAATATTTACAAATATTTACATTAGCCCGCAGGAATCCATTGATGCAACCATTAACGCTCATAATCGATCATGAAAACCCTTCCCAATTCGTGAAGAGACTAATAGGATATTTGTGTCCTATTGATTTATCTTTGTGATATGGTTGATTTTACGTTGTGAATTATTTGTAATATCCAATACACTTCGTGAATATTTCACATAATTACAGGTCGACAAGTATCGCCCAGAATGTTACAACACTTTCAATCCAGTCGGAAGTTTGACAATTATATTTCTATTTACATCATGAATTGATAAAATGTAGTGTTAATGTAAATTCAATTAAAAATTTGCTTAACAGATGAGATATTATAAAAATATACAAAATCAATTTTGTTATGATATTTTTATATAAATTTGAAAAACTAACTTTTAAACAACTTCGTTATAAAAATATAAAATTAGAAATATTTTTTTCTCAACATATAAATAACTATAGACATACATATTAGACATATTCTCGACATTACTATTCATTTATTCAAGAACACTTGCGATTTTCTCGCATTTTATGAAAAGTTAAGTATCTTGGTAGAAAAAAATCATAGTTTTGAAGAATACATTTTAATGAAGAGAGATATAGTAAATTTTATTAATGTTTTTAATATCATTTTTTGACGACATTTTGTTTCTAAATTATATAAAATTCAAAATTGGTATGTCTTAAAAAAATTTTTTTTTTTACTTTGAAACGCTGTAACTTGATAAAACATAATTGAATAGAAATTAACAAAAAAATATTTCAAAGTGGGCTTCCTGACTAAACCTCGCGAAGTGTCAAATTCTGATTGTAATAAAACTTTGTATACATATAGTTTGTATATATAATATATATAAATAGATCGGTTTAGAAAATATCAATAGACTAAACAATTTTTGAGGGATAAAATTCCCTTTATACATAAAGTTATTAGTTTTTTTCGTTATATTTCAAAATCTATTCGAGATATAAAAAAATATTTAATACAAAAACGTTTAATATAAAAAAATGTCTATTTTAGATATGAAAAACTGTTTAATACAAAAAGTTTCATAATAAAATTACATCTATTTATGTACATCAGTAATATTTTTAAAATATAAATTTAAAAAAATTATTTTTTTGTGTTATTATGAAGACAAATTTATTATAAAACTTTTATATTATATCTTTGATATCTTAAATAGTTTTTGAGATATGATGACAATTGCTTTACCTACTATTTTTAGGAAGTAGAATTTTACCTCTCAAAATCATTTATTTGCCCCTATAGATATTTTCTAAAGTTATCCATTTGTAAACTATTAGTGTAAATATAATTTTTATTAAAATTAGGATTTGATAATTTGCAAGATTTCTTTGTAAGCTTTATAAAATATACTTTTCAAAAATGATGCGGTAATTTTTCATAATAATATCTTACATAAAAGGTAATTTTTATAAAATATTTTTTAACTGTACTCAAGTAAAATAGCAACGTTTATAAAATGTTTAGGAATGATTAGCGCGCGCTTTGTTTTAAGATTACTTTAATTCCCATATGATCATAGAAGTCAATCTAAGCGTTGCTTGGATACGTACTATGCTTGGATAGGTAACCATTTGGAGAAACAGTCATAAAGTCGAATTTCTTTCCCCAAATAAACTTTTTTGAATTATTATTTTGTTATGTGTATTGAGGAATGTGATACTAAATAAATAAATTTTAGCAATAAAACTGGATTAATTATATATAAAAAATATTTTACTAGGAAAGAGGGGGTAAAAAACCGTTTTAAAATAGTGTAGTTTTTTAAATACAATTGCAGTGGTTTTAATTAATCATTATTCTTAATGTTTCCTACACGAACACTCATAACTGTTACTCAACGTTACGGAAAAACGTTTTTTCAACAGTTTCTCAATGCTTTTGTTCTACTTGGATAATATTAAAGAATTTACAGAAAAAAGGAAAGAACAATAAAAAATTGTTCCTAAGGTTCTCAATTACCATAAATTGTTTTCAAAACTTTAAGATTTCTTTTAGCAATTTTTTGTAAGAAAATCACAAGTGTTCTCTCTTCTTGAACTTCTGAACGATAATATAAAGTAATCAGACTCAATATGAATGTGTACTCAATACGCCCTATTCGCTGTTTGTAGGTAATTACACAATTAATTCAATAGATAGTAGTAGTACTTTGCGCAGGTTGTCCGTCTGATTCGATTGCATCAATTTCTTACTCAATTTCATTCTATTATTACAAATTCTACAATAAAGCAGAATATTGTAGTCATGATGTAATATTATATTTCGTATATAGGTAAGTAATCGTATCCTGTAAGTAACTATCAAAAGATGATTATTAATTTCAGTAGTTTATATTATTGAAGTTCTATATATTCATACTTTAACACATAAACTAAGTAGGATATAGTGTTGTAAAGTATAAATATAGAACTACAATATTATAAACAGTGACAAAAATATATATTTTTTGTCACAACATTGTATCTATAATCAAAGGAAGAAAACTCTTTGTACGATAGAACCAATATGGCCAACTTAGCATACTGCGTACATACATATCGATTGTAACGGTTTTTGATATTCTAGATCATGAATTATAATGTATCTGCTAAACACTTAAATTATAATTCATGACCTAAAAGTAAATAGAAAATTAGGTACATAAATAAGTAGATAAGTGCATTATTTGCAAAAAAACAAGTCCTTGTATATTATATGTCAATAAACATATCTGTATATAAATAAACATATATATATATTATATAATTTTATAAAAGTAACATTAGATTATTTTATTTTTCATTTTTCTAATATTCTTTTATGAAAATGAGAGAAACATATATTTAGGTCATATTGAGTACATATATATAAAATGCGCGAAATGCTACTTTTTAAAAAATTTTCACATCTACATAAATTAGAGATGCATCGAATAGTATATTTGATACCTAATCGAATGATCGGCAAAGTTATGTGTCCAATAACCGAATAGTCAAATATTCGGCACAAATCTTAAATTTTAACAGAAACAATGCAAACGCGAGACATTCCTGACCGCACCTTTCGTATCACCACGTGTATGTGTTGTGATAGATTCATCTATTTATTTAGGGTGTGTTCCGTTTTGTGCTTACAGCGTGTGAATGTGAAAATGGATCCTTAGATCGCGAGAAAATAAAAAAGCGTGAAGATTGTACACTATAGCTTCTATGTACAAAAAGAAAGTATCATCTACATGCCGATTAAAATTATTCAATGTTCTGCCGAATAGCAGATCATTCGGCCAAATAGTCAAATTATTACCGAATAGGCACCGAATAGCTACCGAATTCGTTGCAACTCTAACATAAATACTTGAACATATTTTTTATTAAGATATTCAGAAATATTCCTCTTTTAAATGTGATTATTAATTTTAACACTCAGCAAAATATTTAAAAAAAAGCACAAAGTTCAGTAGAGTCCGGTTACCTTATACATAGAAAATAAGAAGAAAATGACAAATTCATTTGAGTCATTCGTTTTGTTTTAATTCAACTTTAATTATAAAGATGAGCAATCAGCTATTGGAGTAGAACAAATAATTAATGTTACTTTTTATTGCATTTAAACTTCAGTAACATTTAAAAATCTTATCTGTAAATTTTACTTTTTTAATATTCTATATTTTCAGCAAGATACGTCGGGAATGTACTTTTCAGCTTATTTTTGTAACTAATTTTAAGAGAGAAGGAATCCATTTTCGGTCAAAGTGGGTCTTGCTGCTTACTACTTTTCATTGGATCGCCTCCAATTTGGCTCATATAGTGTATTTTATTTAGTATTTAAAGAATGTAGAATCATGCAAAAAAGGAATTATGTGCTGAATGAATTACTCAAAGTTATGATGAATTTTCCGATTTATACATTCTGATTTATTTTTATTGAAAAATAACATTTTACCATAACTTTGAATAATTCATTCAGTATATCCTTTTCTATGTAATTCTACATTCCAAATACTAAATAAAAAATACTACATGGGCCAAATTGGTGGCAATTCAATGAAAATGTTAATGGTTAGTATCCGTATATGAATATAGGTACAAAAACAATCATCAGTTTTATAAACGCGCCAATTCGGGTTCGGTTCAGACTTGAAATACACAATCACAAACTAAAATAGTAACTTTACATTAAATTAATTGATCGTCGATTTAATAACAATTGATGCTAATAGCATCTTAAAAACATGTAAATATAATTTATTGCAAAAAAATATCACCTTAGCCGGAATTTTAACTCGGATCTTCCGTGCAATTTTTTTTTTGCTGAGTCCAATATTAAAATTAATAGTCACATTTAAAAGAGGAATATTTCTAAAAGTCTCAATTACTCAATTTAATTTAATTTCGAGGGATAATATTAATCACAATAACCATTTAATATTGTTTATTATACGCATAAAAAAGACGTTCTTTCATATATGCCATATATTGGTTATTACGATTAACATTATCACATACATATCTTGGCAGTCAAATTAGGAGGATACTTTATAGAATTCAGGAGCCAAATCCTGGTTGAGGTGATACTTTTTTCAATATGTTATTTACAGGTTTTTAAGATAATGGTGGTATTGTTATTAAATAATTGTTATTAACTATAGAACTGATATAGTTAATTGTATTTGTATATTCACATATGAATATTATATCCGCTAAACATCAAGACTCGCTTTGATTGAAAATAGCTTTCTTCTCCCTTATTTGTGTTTAAACATTTCTCGATCTATTCCGTTTAATTTTGTAACTAAGTTGGAAAATACTCTTCCCAAGTAAGAAGTTGAACAAGTAAGAAATTGAACAAGGCGCTCTTTTAACTCTTCACTTAGATGTTTGCGCCAACTGACCTATATCATTTGAATAACAAGGTGAGCCAAGAATGAGCGGATATTGAGTTTTCCTGGAATAGTGGATATTCTCGCTTTGTCACAACATCTTACTCAAAGAGTGGTAACTGGTGGATCCAGGTGGAGGAAGTATAAATGGATTGACGATAGAATGTTCCGGGCCGTGATATACTGACGAAAAGCTCGATTGTTGATTATGACTCTGGCCCGAGGCATCCAATCCGCTAAGCACTGGTGAACTCGTGTCATGCAGTTTCCGCATGTGTTTCTTGAGGTCAAAGTTTCTACAAAAGCCTTTGCCACAGATCTTGCAGGAGAACGGTTTCTTGTCATTGTGTGTGTGCATATGGAATGTCAGATTATAGATTTGATGAAACGCTTTATTGCATATGTTGCACTTGTACGCTTTTTCGCCGCTATGTGTGAGCTTGTGGTTCTTATAGTTACCCTTTTGGTGAAAACCCTTGCCGCAAAACTCGCAGACAAACGGTTTGAAATTGGCATGTATACGTGTATGGGTATTGAGAGTAGAACTACGATTGAAGGCTTTGCCGCATGTCACGCACTTGTGCGGTTTTTCAGCAGTGTGGATGATCTTATGTCGGCAAAGAGTGCTGGCTTGACGGAAACCTTTACCACAAATCTTGCAGACAAATGGTCGGGCGCCCGTATGCACTGGCATGTGTCTAGTTAAATTATAATGTGCATTGAACACCTTCCCGCATTCCGGACAAGTGAAAGTCTTTTGCTTATTCGCAGTACCGAGGTCACTGCGCGGCGCTGGGCTCTTCTTGCCCCGTTGGTTTTCTGGTGATATGCTGGTTAGATTCAATCTCGAAGAAGCCTCTTGAATAGTCGTGGGAGGTGGTGAACTCTGAGTGATCGATGGGGTCGAAGCGGGAGGGCCTGGGAACGCCCTCAGCAAGGGATTCGGATAGTACAATGGATAATATTTAGATAATACAGGATAATGTTGGAGCAAATCTTGATGCCTCAAGGTCGGTACATACTTCTCAAACGCCGACTTCAAATGCGCCGAGTATGATGGGGAGGAAATGTTTGGCAGCTGAAGAATCGTTGTCGTTGTTGTCGCTGGCATCGCTGGCGGTGGTGGAGGCACCGGATTAGCGCTTTGCTCGGTCAGTCGTTTGTCCGGTTCCATAATCTTTGCAATGGAAAATGTAAGATTTCGGCAAGGCGTTGGGGAAGTTACTCTCTCAGGTGACAGACTTGGTGTCTCAGTCGCCATTGTGTTACCCGCTGCAAATGGTTGCATCGTAGATCTGTAATGAAAATATTAATCGTGAAATGGTTTTTCAGAATATTAGGATTTTTATAATAAAGAATAAATTATGTAAGAGTCAGGAAAATATTCCTTATACTTGAGATCGCCCATACTGAATAACTTCTGTTGGGATTTGAATATCCTATGAGTCTTTTGCATGAGGAAGGCACTTTTTGCTCAGAATGTTAAAATTCTTGTATCAAAAGTATGATCAATATAATTAAATTATAAATAAAATTTAATATTAATACAAATATTCAGTATTTGTGCAACCACGCTATAATATTTAACAGATTGAAGAACTCTTCTTATACAAAATAAATAACAATAAATAAAGGGCAAAGTAAGAGTCAATATATTTCTTTAAAAAAGTCACACAATTAAAAGAATAAATTACAGATAAAGAAAATATATAGTAAAAAATAAAAAATAATAAAAACTCAGTTTAAATACAAATATTCATTATAAGTTTCGGCTACCGGATTGAGCCCTCTTCAGATATTAACTTATCGGAAAAATTGCAGTACAAATTAATTATCGTAAATGTTCGCATATTCATTATATTCACAGTTCGGGTGAGTCTTGATGTAGAACTCATTCATTATTCACGTACGATTGAACAGTCAAATGTGTTTCATATCTCTTGTAAAAGTTCTAGTTGATAAAAAAAGATAAAAAGACTTCTTACGAAAAAAAATAAACGCAAATTAATTAACATACCGGAATTCTAACAAGAAATAAAAACTTATCAAAAAACATGTGTAAATTATTCAAATAGCCTTGCTATTGTTACTTGCTATAGGAAACGCTTAATTTCCGAGATGCTCAATATTAAAAAGCAGAAAAATAGTTTGAATTTACAAACTGACACTGAAGATCTTCATAAGGCATATATACCTATTGTAAGTAAGGTTTGACTTTTCGATACTGACAATCCGTCTCTTCTCTCAGTCCGTGGTGATCCGTATCAGCAAGCGTACACAATGTCCGTCTTACATCTGCGTTCCACTTGTCGTTATATATTCTAATGGTTTTTTTTATACTTATATGGATACACTTGTTTGAATAATTTATATATGTTTTTTGGTGAGTTTTTATTTCTTATATAGAATTCCGATATGTTAATTTATTTGCGTTTATTTTTTCGTAAAAAGTCTTTTTATCTTTTTTGTCAACTAGAACTTTTTCAAGAGAAACACATTTGACTGTTCAATCGTACGTGAATAATATCGAGTTTTACATCAAGAACTCACCCGAACTGTGAATATAATGAATATGCGAACATTTACGATAATTAATTTGTACTGCGATTTTTTCGATAAATTAATGTTTGAAGAGGGTAGCCGAAACTTGTAATAAATATTTGCATTTAAATTAAGTTTGTACTATTTTTTATTTTTTACTATATATTTTACTTTTCTCTATCTGTAATTTATTTTTTAATTGTGTGACTTTTTTAAAGAAATATGTTGACTCACGCTATAATAATAAAGAAATATAAAAAACATATTATTATCCGTACAATAAAGTAAATTTTCAAGAAAAATAGAATTAAATCTTACTTGATACTATTTTGTTCATATTTCATCTACAGGATGTACAAAAAGTCTCGAACCTCTTAAATATCTTGAAAAGTAAGCATTTCTGAGAAAAATGTTTCATAATTATCTCAATGGCAGACACTGTTTTTTAACAAATTAAATTCAGGCTCAGGTGAATATTAATATAATAAAAAAGCTTTTTAGAACCAACAAAAGCTAATGTTTATTTAATCAAATAAAATATAAACGTTTCAATCCTTGGTTCTTTTCAATATATAATTATCCCAATCAAATTATTAACGTAAATTTTACAATAGTTAAACACATCTAGTCGAAGTCATTAATTCATTCGCCAAACGTTAGAAGCAAAATGTCAACTCATCATGCATATAATTTTTCGATTGACTAAATAACAAAGCAAAAAGCAATTAAAGATTTTAACAAGAAAAGACAAGAATTAAAAGTTTTTAAATATTATAACTTATTTGATATTAAATTTAACATTTATGTTACATTAATAATTCATTTATAATAATAATAAAAAAAACGTTTATTTAACATTTATTCAACATTAACTTAATATTTATTATATTCATAATTAATTTTTTATAATAATATGAAAAATTATTCATTAAATATTTACGCAACATTAATTTAATATTTATTTTACATTAATTATTTATTTCATATCGTAATCTCAAAGATATTTATTTAATATTTAGTCGACATTAACTTAGCATTTATATTATAGATATTAATTACGTAGGCACACAAAAGAATTTAATGTTTGATTTTGAAATTAGATCGAATAGATCACAGTAATTTTATGCATTTTGATGCTCTGATATCAAATCTAATGTCATCTAACCGACGGATGAAACATTAAATTTTGTGTACCTGTGTTATTAATTTACAATAATAATTTAGAAAAACATTTATTTATCATTAAGTCAACATTAATTTAATATTCATATTTATGAATAATAATAATGTTCATTTACAATAATAATTTTAAAAAAATTTATTTAACTTTTGTTCTAATTTACTATAATACTAATTTACTATTCGTATTACATTTATTATTTATTTGTAATAATGATTTGGAAAAATATTTTTCGCCAATAAGTTTATTACAGTTTTTTAAGATTTGGGAAATTTTGGAGGGGATTATTTGTTTCAGATTGATTGTGTGAATGTCCGATAATCTTATCGGCACGCAATTATTATTTCTGAAAATTAATTCATTTTAAAATGAATATATAATATATTGTAGTTCAACATCTTAACACTCAAACCGGTAGGCGCTTCGTATATTACTTATATTTTAAGTTTTAATATGATTGAAAACTGTTTCGTTTTCAATCATATTTTTATTTTATAAAAATACTTTTATTTAACATTTATTCAATATTAACTTAATATTTATGTTACAATTATAATTATTTATAATAATTTTGAAAAAACGTTTATTTAACATTAACATTTAATTTACATTAATTATTAGCGAGTAGTTCGAAGCACTAGATGATTACTGCTTCTCGCAAATAAAAGGATAAACATTCGAATTAATGTGCATCGCGCCGATGACCTTAATTTTGACATGTTAAGGTCATAACTCTAAGTGAATCTTCAAACGGTTTCAGGTGAAGGTCACTGTTTGTTCAAAAGTTATTAACAAATAAAGTTTAAAAAATCTCTTCTGCTATATACTGACGGACATACGATTATCTACACGAACAGAAGTCTACCCCACCTCCCACTTCACAGGGAGTACAACTTTCCACGCGAAGCGACTTCCATCCCACCATCCCCCTGTCATGGGGCGTATGACTTTCCACGCGAAGCAAGGTCCACAGCTCCACCTCTCGCCCTGTCTAGGAGAAAGTCGGTCGCCACTAAGTAGAGAGGGAAATGGGGTGGATCTCGCTTTGCGTGGAAAGTTGAGTTGCTCTTGGCAGGGGGGCAGATCTCGCTTCGTGTGAAAATTCGAACGTCCTTAGACAGGGTGGATGTGGGGTGGATCTCGCTTCGCGTGGAAAGTCAAACGCCCCCAGACAGGAGAGGAGATGGGGTAAACCTCGCTTCGCGTGGAATGTCATTACGCGAGGAAGAGAGGGTTTGAGATAATTTTTGGATGTATAGTATAAATAAACATAGTTGTTTTTTAAACCTTTTTCTGTTAATAACTTTTTAAAGGAACCGCTTTTTTGTTAATGATTTTTTAAAGAAATTTATATTTTTTGATATTTTGTTTTTACAATTTAAATCACTGTTTGCTGTAAAATTAATAATTTATTATAATTTTTCAAAAATTTTTCTTTTACTGCAATGTTCAACTGAAGTACGCTATAATTTTCTCTTTATTTTATGTTCTAACGGATGTTTTAAAAAAACTCAAAGAAGAGTAAGAATAAAAGAAAATTTAAAATTATACTGGAAATTCTCTTATACTGGATGGAACATGCGCGCAATAGGCTTTTGCAGGCTCCGCCTATCGTCCGGCACCTTTAGATTACCCCTCAATTGAAAGCAACCCTAATAATAATCGAGACAGCCTGATAGGAAAAGCTACGGCTGGCATGAGAAGCAAGATTCTAACAGGGAAAATGGTATTGTCACGCAACTGGCCTCGAAACTCGCCTGTGTGGCCTGTAGAAAAGTGTCGATGTAGAGCGCAGCGTGTCGCAACGCCATGGAGGGGCTCAACTGTCGACTGAAGTGCACCACTGACAAAAAAAACACGATTACGTACCACTGAAGTTTTCTCTTCAAGCGATTCTAATTAGCAAACTCGAAGCCATTATCATTTCTTGTATGTACCACTTTACATAATCTTTTGCACTTTCCTTCATTCCATTTTTTTTCATATTATCTTTCTAATTTTTATTTTTATTGAAATATGATAGTGTTGCAATTTACGTTTAGTTTTTACTTTGCTTTGATTTCTGTATATACATATTTTGTTAGCAATTTGCATTATCACTTTGTTATATTTCTTAAATAAATTTTATGACCCAATTTCCTATCTTATATTTTTATTATATCTGTCTTATTAATACAAATATTTTTTTCCTTTATTAATAAAAGGAATTTATATACTGTATTATATAGAATAAACGTTAACGTAATGACGGACATTTAAGAATAGGTTTCTAAAATTTTGGAATAAAATTTTAATACCAAATTGTCAATGATGTAATAGTTTTTTATTTACACGCATAACTTTTTGTTGTCATATGATGTTATGTAGATGATTTATTTTTTAGTAATTCTAAAGAATGCAATTCTAAAGAAGAAATTTATTTATTGTAAAATTAATATAAGGACAATACAGATAGTAAAATTAATTTTCTTTCAATAACACTTATTTTCATTTTATTTGAGTACCTTATTCAATTCCACCACAATCATTACACAAATAAACCTGATAATCATCTCACAAAGGACGTCAGCAATATGAGCAAATAACACGTTTAATCCGAGTACCTGGTATACACGTAAAATAAGAAGTTTTAATACTTATATTTTTTCATCAAAGATCCTTGAAAAAAAAAATGTTTTTGTTGATTGACTACGCTTTTGTTACGTATTATGAAGTCACACTGACCTATGATCCTCTTTAAAAAGCTGCCACACATGTGCTAACACGGTTTTTAATAGTTTTAACCGATCTTCAAATTTTCTACAGATGGTGCATAAAGCTTGATTATGAGCTACGTCTTTAAGTTATACAACTTGGATTCTGAGTCATTTTGACCAAGTATGACAATGAAAAGTTAAAGTTAGTGAATCATACCACCTAAAATTCGCACGCAAAATCCCAACCATACTTGATGAACACACAAACTTAGTCGATAGACTAACTTTAAATGCTTATACTTCAAAAACTGTTATAGCTTTGACATATTGGTACAGAATTTTCACATCTCAAAATAATGTCAAGAATCTATTTTTAAGTATTGTTGCGGTCTTTACCGGACACCCTATATATACGTGTGACACATACTTCCTCCTTCCTTCTGACTTTTTCCTTTGTTGCCTCTCTATTCTCCTTTTCTTCTTTCTCTCTTCTTTTCCTTTTTTCCTTTTTCAAACATTTTCTTTTTTGTTTAATTATATCCCATATAGCACAAATCTCCGAGAGACGTTTTACAGGACGTGTTGAGAACGTCCCAAATGTTCTGAAAACGTTTTCAGATCTTTGGGATAAAGTGTACTGTACGAAAACCTTATTTTTACTACGGCTTTATTGAACCCTTCTCTTTATTTTTCATTCTCTGTACTTTGTTGATACTTTTATTATTGTGCTTATTATTGTTCATGTCATTTGTTTTTTCAATGCCCTTTCTTTTCGCTATAAGTGCTTATATATATATAATATATCACCTCTACTTACTTTTCTTCAATTATTTTTTTTATATATCTATCTAATAAAGTGATAAATTTAGTCAAAAATAGATGAATATTTGATGTTGAATTAATATGTGCTAATTTAATATGTCAATTTACAATTAAAGCGAGACTAGTTTCGGCTGCATTTATTGTTAGTTTTTTTAATCATATATAAGTCAAATTTAAATTAGATGATAAATCTTATATTAAGCATATTCTAAATCAAGTTTAAAAAACAATACAATGAAGCTATGCTAATAATAAATAAGTAAAAAAATAACATGTCAGTAGTTGAAACAATAAAAATTGAACGTCTGCATTGTAATAAAATTAAAAATACAAAATAAATAACTGGTCATTTTAATATGTCATTCGGATTTTATTCTCTCTTCCATACTATTCAAAGATTAAAATTTTATGATTTTCATCTATTTAGATGTAATACAAGTATATTAAGAATTGTATTAAATCTATACAGAAAAAGTTATTATTGTATAAACGTTATTATTGTATAAACGATTATAACTAATGCCAGATTCCAAATAAATTTTTGTATGAATTATGCAAAATTTTTTATAGAATAAGAAGTTAATGATATTTCTTTGATGATTTGTAATAGAATGAATCAGTTACAATCATTTTGTTATAAACTATCGAAAATATATATCATTAATATATTCCTTTATGACCTTACACTTATATTACATCTAAGTAGTTTTCTAGATAAAAATTCATAGCACGAACATTGTCGTAGTGTCATAGCGCCTTATACCATTTTATGTCAGAGCCTTACGTTACTTTACATATATAATTATCCGTAAGACATAACGTAAGCAACGCACAAAGAAAAATATAGCATGCTTATCACTTCTTATGCTATGTTCTTTTCTGTGTATTACGTACGTTATGTCTTACGAATGATGTAAAATGGTGTAAGGCGTTACGGCAATTTTTGTGTGGTGGTCTTTATTTATTTTACATTTTTAATTTTATCATAATGACAATAATCAATATTTATTATTTTAACTTCAATGACACATTATTTTTTACTTTTTATTTTGATTCCATTATATTATTTATTTAAAAATTCAATTTATTGCATGTTTAATAAAATTTGTTATAACTAAACTTAACTCATATGTATGCAATTCAAAATGACTAATAAATATGCGATTGTAACTGATCTCGTTTATAAATTAACATATTAAATTAGCATTAATTAAACACTAAATATTCGGTCATCTTTGCTCCAATTTATTATTTTATTATAATAAATCATGTAACAATGGGCAGAATATTAATTTCAATTATTTACTTGTTACATGTTATACATAATATTTGTATTAATTTTGTACTTTTTATCACACACTATCTTCTACTTTTTTCCTTTACATAATTTTTCTCGCCCGTATTTTCTATCTCATCATTTTTTTTCTCTCACGTATTATCATTCTTTTATTTAAATCATCTTTTATTTAAATCATCACTGCCTTCTCTGTTACTCATTTTCAACACTCTCCTCGATTCTCTTTACATTCACACGCTTCTTTTCTACCATCTTCATTCCATTTCGTGCACATCCATTCTCACGCTTCTTCCTCCATTTTTGTTGGTCTATTATCTGCCTTTTCCTTCGCACTCTTTCTCTCTTCGTGTATCTTCTCGTACGTACCTGAACCTATACTTTCTCTTTAGTATCGCATCAATCCATCTCTCTTTTCCGCCAACCTCTTTTTGTTTCGCTTCGGTTGACAGAGACAGAGTAAATCGTTGCCGACGGAGGGGATGAACGAGAATAGATTGGTGGAGGCTATCATCAGTCGCGTGAGGATGCAAGAAGCGAGGGGTGGCAAACTGTATCGTGGTGGGGATCAGGATTGTTACAGTACTTAACGAGCGGCCGTGGCAATCAGTATCGTTCCCCGTTACCAAGACCCATGGCACCCGGGTAATTCTACCAATTTAAATCAATCCCAACCAAAGTATGGCCGACATAGCTAGAGACCATTTTGTTTTCTTAATGCCACTAGAAGATGCATCCCATACGATCATCAATGAGGCCACTTGTTTCTTTCGAAGCTTAATATACTATCACGAATAATTCCCTTCGCACAATTAAACTTTAAAAACGAAAAATTAAATTGTATCGAAGATAGGAAGTAACTCGTTATTTGCATTGCTATAAAAAGTCATTTACGAAAAATACTCATTATGTAACGAGTAAAATAATAAATTATTATTAAAAAATGACTTTTTCATTCTAGCATTATCGTTATTGTCATAAGTTATAAGAAGTTATAAAGTCATTGTTGTAACAAAAATTATTATTATAACAAGTTATTATTATAACAAAGTAGCAGTAACGGTAACAGTAGCGTGCTACGCGCGTTACTAAATAATACGTTACTTCTCTTTCCTCAATTTTATCAAACATATATTTTTTGTAAAAACTGCATGCTGAATATAAAACTGCAAAAAATATAATGATAAAAAATGTTTGATCGCATGTATAACTAAAAAATTCATATATAAAATGTATAACTAAAAAAAACATGTATAAAAACAAATTAAAACAAGAGCAAAACTATAAAACATAAAAATTATTCTACAGCTAAAAATATGACAATTGAATAAAGATAATAACAATATTTTATTGTGCAGCAGATATATAATATTTTGATATACATGAAGAATGTTCCAATCAGGATAAAAAATTCAGAATTTTCAATAAAGTGTAAATTAGATATTCACGCGAACGCGCTCATTCACATGCATATATATGTAGCTTATCATTTTTATAGATTTAGTGCATCACTTCATTACAGTGTTTAATTACGTATTATTTAATTATTATAACGGATGTTTTTGTCTCTCCGAAAAGATATTTAATCTAATGCAAAAACATAACAAAATTTAAGAAATATATTGATCCTTTTTTTAAAATTTTACTTTCTAAACAACTTAACATTTTAACATCGAAAGACGAATTGTTTGTAACAGATATTTCAAATAAATTTTAGTTAAAGACGGATTACACAAAGCTAAGAGCCGCTTATTCAATAATATGGCAACTCAAGTAATCTATTTAAATGTAAAGATTAAATCACAGTCGCTAAATGTACAAAGTTTACCAATATGATTACAAACGATTCGAAGAATCCAATCACATCCCGTCAACTATTAACGATGATGAACGAATAGCTTCAAACTTAAAGAAAGTTGAAAGGACTCGAAGAAACTTGAAATGGCTTTGCAAATTTACTGATCTTTCTGTTAGTCTGGTAATTACTTTTCTCTATCCTGCGATCCCTTTCGATCATCAAGATTTTGTTCTCTCAAGATTATTTACTTTCTATCATAATCAAAGAAACAATTAAAGATAACATTCAACTGAACGTCGTTTCACCATTTCTATTATCGTAAAATACTTTTTAATTTTGTTCTTTAATTTGCATAAATGTTCTGTTGTCTGAGAATTGCTCGTTGTCTTTTTTCGTTAACACTTATTATTAAAGTATTCTTTTTATTTGGATGCTCCTTTTTACACATTTTTTTAAGATTTAAAGATAAAATATATAATAAATAATAAATATTATTAAGTACAAAAAAAAAGAATGTTCATA
>NW_017305884.1:581831-584081 GCF_001594115.1 Trachymyrmex septentrionalis
AAAATAATTGCAAATAATATATGACAAATTAAATATTTGTCATATTATTTACAGTTTAATTTGAAATTTTCTGATATTCCATCGTATTTTAAAAGAATTATACACGGTTTATAATATCTTTTTATAGAAATTGTAATTACTTTTAAAAGAACTGCAGTATGACCATTTTATTAATGGCCTTTGCAAAGAAAATTCAATATAAATTGACACAATTTTTTTATAAATATGCAATAATATATCTTGTTTTAAAATTAGGGACAGAATATTTGGGAAATATCCAGTATCCGGTAATTTTACGATGCGATGTATCCTTAATTATTATAGTTGACTCCAAACAGTAGCATTGCAATTCGATGCAATTCGAATACTTTGAATCAATGAATCCTTCGTATGAATATCATGGAATAAGAGAGTTGGTCGACAGCGATTTCGCGTGTACAAGCTGCATCAATCAAGCCGTAGGCTTCTCTTTTACTGTATCTGTTCATGAACTCAGATGTCTATCATTCTTTATTATTAAATAGTGATAAGAAGATAAAATGCATTACAAAATTTCTTATTCAATTTTGCGATATACAAAATTTATTTTCTAATATGTTCTTTGATCCTATTTTAACAATACTGTAAATTTAATTTATCACTTAATTAAGATAGATTCTCAATTAAATGGACACATATATTTTATATTACTTTATTATAATTATTAGCAGAATATGTAAATTTCTTATAATAAAACCGTATCATATGTAATCAGTTGGAAATTTTTATTTTAAGAAAACTTCAATACACGCACACGCACATATCATTTTCATTGATACTAAAATTTATTTTATGTAAAATATATAGTTTAAATTAATGCAGTACAAGCAATTAATATAAATTTCATTAAAAAAAACTTGTATTAAGATGTCTTAATGACATAGAATTATATTATATTATAATTGAGAAATTATCAAAATTATAGCTAGAGAGAAGGAAAATCCATTTTAAGAAAAAAATAAAACTTTTTGAAACTGCTTTTACTTCAAGTTAAAGGCCCCATTAGTAAGTTCTTTCTCATTGTTTCATCTCTGACAATCAATCTTTCGTGATACGGCACGTGAACAGTTGACATATAATTAGCATTTGGGGCAACGAAAGCTTGCGCTGAAGATGACAGGAGGTACAATGCACGCCCCCTTGATTTGTCCTCTATCCCACAAACCACCCTTCGTGCTCCGTTCAGTTGATGAGTACGTCACGTAAGCTGCTTCGATATTAGCCACCTTAGTTTATAGGATCACACTTTTACGCGCGGTTTAAAAAATTGCAAACATATATCAAAGTTGCATGCCGTATTGCAGTTACGTATGTTGTAGAATTTAATTATATACATATATAGCAAGTATTTCAATATTTGTAAAAAAAGGAATTAGATAGCTATTTATAAAAAAATATTATATATTTGAAATTTGTATTAATAACTATTATACTAAAATATGTGTATAGTTTAATATTATTAATACGTGCATAGTGAACACAAACTGTTTTTAGTATAAACACAAGATAAACTATAATTTAAATACTTAATTATTTCACATATTATTAACATCATAGTTTATGTAAAATGCATGGTATAAATAAAGAAATACTTCTGATAAAACAAAAAAAAAGCATCAATGCGTAAGGACATTATATTACATAACGTCCTTGCGTAAATCGAGATGAACTGGGACGAAATTTCGAAGTTTCACGTTATGAGGAGAGTCCATAGAGAAGGGTGATTTAAAGTTAATTGGAGAGCGCGCGGCAGTACGATGACGAGAGGTACCGAGGAATAAATTGCGAGTCGACGAATCAGGGGATTGGTATATTTCAACGGTATTCCGGATTAAGTCATTCGGTTATATGCCGTTTACATTGCGCCTCGGCAGTCTCTCCCGAATCATTCGGGGAAATTGCTTAATTTTAAGAAAGTTCTTGGTAGATTTACCAAGTTGGTCTTTGACATCCAACCAGTGGAATCGAGAATGCGTGACTCACAGAATTCGTATAATTTATTATCTTAAAAAATATAGTAGATTTTAATTATAAAAAAATTTAATTTGATTATTCTTAAATGTTATCGTATTAATATTATTAATAAATTAATAATATTAAATAAAATATTGATTATGTCAAACATAATAATAATAAATATATATACACACACAAAAACGTGTGTGTGTGTGTGTGTGTGTGTGTGTGTGTGTGTGTGTGTGTGTGTGTGTG
>NW_017305884.1:584544-589867 GCF_001594115.1 Trachymyrmex septentrionalis
ATATATATATATATATACATAATAAAATCTCATTTTATTTAAATTTTTCAATCTGAAAAAATGCTTTGCCTATTTTTGAAGGAAACAAACAAGGTATCAAATATATGAAACTGTTAAAAAAAGCTTAATTACTGGATAACCAGTGAGAAGATTTGTAATGTAGTAATATGAATTATTGTAATACTTATATAATTTGAAAAAAAGAAGAAATAAATATGAAAACTAAAGTTTCAAACATATTGACGCAAGTGACCATCCAAAAACGAAATTTTTTTTCCAACCACACGAACAAATCGCTCAAACCGCATATATGAGCAAAGACTCGAAAAGAAATTGGTATCCATGTAAATACCCGGATGAATATGAGCGGCTTTATAAAATGGCAACGAATCCCGCTGGGTTTGATACGTGCGTTCGAAATTCACTGCAGTTCGATATGTCGTTGTGTCGAGGTGGAATTGGCGGGAGATTTGCAGCTGCGCAGTCTACAGGGGGTTAACGTTCTCTCCCACCCGATGATTGTTGTAGGACCCGTTGGAACACCGGAGGCACCTCGTTATCACTGATTCGCGTTCTTCGTTTTTTAACTTAAATCTTCTATGAACGGCTGCGCTCATAAACGTAAATTACGTAAATGCATATCGACAATGGCTTAATAACTTGAGATCATCGACATTTATAATGACGCTTGAACGATTTATAACAATCGCGTCGAGTAATGAATAGAATAAATTAGGGAAATAATTGTGTCTCGCCAATATCATTTTATGACTCATTTAGACTACCTCACATGCTCGCTTTCATCATCACGTTTGAAGGATTCATAAATAAGACAAAAGTTGTTTGAACATTTTGAAATTTAAGTATAATAAAAATATATATCGAGCCTCATCTAGAATATAATATAATTTATCATTATCTAAATTTTATGCCTACAATTAGTATAAAATTTTAATACCTTTTATTATATTCATATACATATCGGCGTAGTGTTCCTTGGGGCATTCTTCTCCTTGCGTTTTTTAGCCATTTTCACCAAGTCGTATGAGACAATGAACGATGAAAAAAAAGGGGTTTGCTTGGCGCGACATATACAAATGCACGGGGGCGTACGCTACTTCCGCTCTCGCCATTCAATCACAATCTCGATTCTTGAAAGAAGAATGAACCATAAACCCGATACTCCAAGTACGGGAAACGTCGTTACAAAAGTGAGTTGGGGACTGGTGCCGGAAGTCTCGCGTGCCATTTGCCTCGTACGGTATACTTATACACGTCTTTGCGAATCATGATAAGATGAATAGAGGACTTCTTGAGTGGCGCGTGCCTGTTATACCAGATCAGCAGAGAACATCCGATCTGAGAAGGATAAGTAGCGCCTTCAGTCTTAAACTGTATAGCAAGTCCGATAAGCGATTATTTACTACGAATTAATATAAAAAAATATGCTATTATTATATTGTATAAATATATTTTTACTAACGAGATACTCGGCATAAAACAAGCAAAGATTTTTGCACAAACTTAAGTGAATTTGGTTCTATTGCAAAATGAAAATCACTATCTCTAGTAATGCAATATAGTTAAATGTATTAACAGTTTTAGATTGGTTTTTCATAATTTGAAACACAAATAATTATATTTTTGAATTGTTTTTCTCCCTTTCTCTATCTCTCTCCTTTTCTCTTCTCTTTTTCCTTTCTCTTAATTCGATTATATCTAATCTTTTTATGTTACCAACATTAAATTCTAAAAATCATTTGTTTCATTTATGTTATTTTCTATCATTTTTTACAATCTGTACAGCTAATATAATGAAATTTATTGCTACAGATTAAAAATGTTTTTATGATACCTTTAATAGTTCAGTTTAATAAAGAGTCTAAGAGAAAAAGCTCGTAATCTTTTATTCCATAACGGGCAAAAGGATAAAAGGCGAGTAGTCGGAACTTGTCAGAAGACAGGTTGAATCAAGGATACTTCAATCCTGGAAGGTGTTCGATGATCGATTTGGGTAGTCGTGGGGACCCTCAATAGCACGGCTTAGTTGCCGAGGAGTGTGTTACTGGCGGATTTGACGTGCTTATCAATAGATCGCCGACGTAATAGGCTGAACGCACCGAAATCAAGCACATAACTGATAACCGATATCTGATAAGAAGTAATAACCGTGACGATATTTGCGTTTGACTATTCACATTCACATCAAAATTCTATCGATGAATTTGCTTTGGAAGAACGAAACAATGTTGATAGAATAGAATAGATCTCATTTAATACATATTGTATATAAGCCATTTCCATTTCGTTTAAATATATATATATATATAAACAAAATTAATCTCTTTATAACTGTTATAGCCAGTATGATTAAGAATTTAATTAATTAAGAAATTATTTTTATAGAAAGAACAAATATTATGATATTATATATTGTGATATATAAATATTATGATATATTATATTATTTTCATGTAGATATATAACATATATATAGGATGTCTCTGAAGTCTGACCCTGACCCTCTATTTCGGAAATGGCTTTAAATATATAAAAATGTCTTCGACAAAAAAGTTGTAAAATATTAAGGGGGACATATGATAAAAATATGGATTTGACCTCGAGGGATGTTTCACTCTCGAATCAAATAAGCATCGTTGCTCGACTCTTGCTGACTCGGTTTGATTCGCTCCTTATTTTCACTGGTTTCTACTGATTCCTTGCACTATTTTCGCTATTTGCTCTCGTTGATTCGCGCTGATTCATTTCTTAAATGCACCGACTCGTTAAGAGTCGCACTGTGACTCGAGAATTATACGTCCCCTGTTTGACCTTGAATGACCTTCTCAAGACTAAATCCAAAGAAAGGTTTTTTTATATATACTATACAATAAAAAATGGAGAGTTTATTTAAAAAAACATCGATCATATTGATCTAGCTTTGAGTCATTCAAAGTCAAGTCCATATTTTCATCGTGATAATTTTCATTAACTTTAATTTTTAATAAATATGAAAATTATAAATATATATATATATATATATATATATTGAATGATAATAAGAACTTAATAAATATAACCCACGTAACAATAAAATGACATTTGCATCTTAACAAAAAATAATTTTTATATTTCATGTATAAATTACATATTAAAATGGATAATTAAAAAATGTAATGATTAAAAAAAGAATCTATTTTTGATGTAATATAAAAAATTATAAAAATGAATCTTGACCAACTTTACATTACAAACTTGAATCTTTTTTTAGAACAGTCTCTGTTTTTAAAGAGTTTGATCATTTTTGAAATGTTCTTTAACAACAGGCATTAATCATCGTCGTGATGACACTCCGACGCGACGTCTCAAAGCACTTAATCCTTTACTCTTTTCTGAAGTAAATATCGAGCGAAATCAGCGAGGCAAAGTGCCGGAAAGAACTGGTCCGATGGCTGCCATCTGCCACCCCCAACCCCCGGGGATTTCTGCCGTCGGTCTCAGAAGCTCGGAACTCTCGCGAGTGGCTTGGACGGCTCAATGCCCTTAACCGTTCTTCTAACCGCCCCTGAGAAACCACCCTTACTACCACAGCGGCTTTATTCTATCGCAAATCACTGTATGGGGCTTTTCATACAAGATTATATAGAATATTACACGTTAAATGTCACAATTTAACCCCTCGGAATACGCCGTCGGTTGGAATACCAACGAAATTCTACGGAAATGATTGGACAATCTAATGAATAGAGTTTTGCTGGAAATATACTATAAAGAGAATTGTCGAATAAATCATGACATTTAACAAACAAATAAATGTTTTTTTCAATTTTTATGTCACAAAACCTTTCTATTTAATTGATTTTTTTGTTTCAAATTGTAAATTTCAGTAAAAAGTTGTTAACCTATATAATTTTATATACAATACCACGTACTCACACATAATTAGCATTAGTAAAACCTTATTCATAAGATTGTACATAAAAATCTATTTCAATAATTACTAATTGTAAGTATATAATTACTTAAGTTTTTCGTAACTGGTCAAATTTCAACATTTATATGTTTTCGACTTGTCCACGACTGACTCGGACGAAGCCGTAAATCGGTGTCAAATTGTCGGGCAAATAAAGGGCGGAGACGAACCGACGAGCGACATAAAAAAGCTTTATGTACAGCGTATGGCTCCTTGGTCGTTCCCCTAGTATGGATCTCAGTTGAGATGAAGCAGCTGGCTCGTTTTGTGAATTCCATTTGAATAATTCCTGGTCGTCGTGGCGCGTGCCGCCTAGACTGTACGTACCTTTTCTTAAATCCTTGTGCCAGGTTGGCCCTTCCTTCGGTACCACAGCTTCTATTGGTTCGTCTTATAGGAGACACGTGGCCGGATGTCAGTGTATACATTCCATATCCAACATTTCCGTTCATGGAATAATACCGTCTCGCTTCGCGTTGCAACTCCACCTCCCTCAATCGGTATTTCTTTGTTCATCCTAGGTGTTTTTGTAATCTTGAGATCCACGCAAAAGCATATTTTTTCAAAATAATTTTAATAAATTGCAATTTGATGACATAAACGCCATATTTTCTTTGCCAGCAAACTGCTTAACCTAAATCAAGGACTTTATCATGTAACTAACTTAACTTAAGGTATACGTTTGTTTAAGATTTCAAAGAAAATCTTTTCCGTAATAATTTTCATATTCTTAATGTCTCGTAACAAGCAAAGGAGACTAGAAAAATGAAGCCTTTTTTCTTTAAATATCAAATACAATTGTGATCTCTCAAAAGGGATATCCAAGAAGAGATGGATTATGCGGGGTAAGCCTATAATCAAAGTGACCACTTGACAATTTATGTGATAAATAGCGGAGGGTCGAAGAAGGGGATGTAGTCTATGTCGACAGAGGTGAAAAGTTTATTTAAGACCAAATCATCCTTCATCGATTAAGGTAAGAGAGGGTGCGTACACGAGGCGACAGTGAGATTGCGGGGTGGGGAAATAGAGTGGAGGACGGAGGTCTGTACGTGTTATTGCTTGTATTGTGGTGCGGCCCCTTGAGCAATCGGTAGGGGTTGGTTTTAGTCGGCAAATTCTCCCCAGAGATTTCGAACTTCTCAGTTGCTCTTAAACAGAATGGCAGGATGCGGATTTAGTTGGTGGCAGCTACTTGTTGGTCAATGCAACGCTAGAGTAAATCTCAGAATGCGGAAAAAATCTCTAGTTGTAATAGATACCAACAAAAACGTTACAGAATAGTGTTAAACATCGTCGTAGAAAATTTTTCCAAAATATTATTTATATATGATATTATTTATATAAAAA
>NW_017305884.1:590045-596775 GCF_001594115.1 Trachymyrmex septentrionalis
CCTTTGCATTTATATTTTTATAATAATATATATTTAAAGTATTTTTTTTTATATTTCTGATTATTAACAATTGTTAATATTAATTACTAAACGAAGATCATCAATATTGATATCTTATACTATTTCATTTTTGGACAGTATATTTCTTAAGCAAAAACTAAAAATAAAACTTTAGAAACGTAAATGCAAACTAAAAGGCTTTCATCAAATAATAAAACAGTCCTTTTATTGTTTGCAATGTTGTAATAATTAACTTTTTCGTAAGATAAATAAAAATAAGTGTCTGACGAAATGGGTCCCAAAATTGACACAATTAGCAATGTTACATATGCCTATTCTTTTTCTTTTACAAGAATCATCTGTACAAAATATCTACAAGTAAATGTATAAGATTTTTTTACTTATGTGCATATTTTATGCTCCTGTAAGATGCCAATATGCAACATTGTTTCTCTTTTTGAGCATTTTCCTATAAATATATGATTATTTAATACAGTGTCCTCAGCTCCGATAGAGATGTTTGACATAATAACACAACATTATAGAAATTAAGTTAATTTATAGTCTGTCTTACAGACAGGTGTGTCAGTTTACGCTGTGTGTGTGTATGTGTGTGTGTGTATGTGTGTCCCGATTTTATAATTAAAAAACTGAAAAGGATAAGAAGTCTTGATTAGTTTGATTTGTTATACGAATTTATAATTAAAATTGTATTATGAAAAAAATAAGAAAGACAAAAATATAAATGAAACTGATTTAAGAAATTACAAACATATAAAATAATGTAATATTGTCAAAAATATATACACGCTATTATTTTAACTATATAATTTGCAAAAGAAAATTGTAAAAATTTTATTTTCGCATTTGTAGAATTTATTTTTAGCTTAATTTTATACAGAAACAATCCACAAATAAATAATTTATGAGTTTTTATTTCTTTAATTATCTAAACAAGTCACGTCCTTATTATAATTATAAAGTATTAATAACGTGCAATATTTTAAATAGTTTCCGAGAAATAAGGATATCTCTTTTAGGCGACCTATACCGGCGACTTTTTTCTAAAGCATTTGTAGGCATTTCTAATCACAGATTACAAAAATAATAAAATAGATTACAAAATATAAGTTTTATTAAGTAAACATACTTTATAAATTTCAAATCTGAAGTGATTTTTAATTTATTGTGTAGGATAAAACAGTCAGCACACAAATGATGTAATTTACATTATGCAGCGCCTACGGGAAAGCATTACGTAAATATTTTTCCAAGTTATCGCATTCCGCTTTGCACCTTTCCGGCAGATCCCGCCGAGCCGAAATTTCCCGAGCGATCCCTCGTTTGCATTAATTATATCTGTTACGTATCCTCTCTCTGTCGCTCGTAATTGCGGATGCACACGCACGAACGGTCGGACGTTCGCACGCACTCGTCCAAATGCGCGCGCGATTCCCGTGTATATCTCGTTATATCGATCTTGTTAAGTGAGCAATGCATATGCTTACGCGCCGCGCCGCTAGAAAGTTCTCCACGAATTGCGAGTTGCGGCGGGGGCGTAAAATGCCCACTGGGCATTACATGTTCTTTTTATGCATATATATGCATATTGTATGCGTATGCGAACGAACGGACGCAGAACGAAACAGTGACCACCGGTCGCGAGAGACCGGATATAAACACCTGCTCGTCATGATCGGCCTTTACGGCTCGGATCCCGGTTCGTATACCGTGTTGGTATCGGGTCCTTAACCTTTTCAACGGAGAAGTATAGGAAAATTTATCGCGAAAGGTGCTACAACGAACATTTATGACCTGGTGCGCGTTAACGACACCCAATTAGGTACCAATAACATCGAATATTGTTATAGCTTACGTACGGCATATCGAGAGCCATCGTGACAGTAAGAATCGATCGAGATGCGGAAACGTTTCTATCGCAGTTATATGTTTATGGTAAAAAATTTTAAATTGGACAGACGAACTCTTGGTGCGTTGATAGCTATCGAAATAATACATAAATGAGAAATATCGTAAATGTAATACAGAAAATATAAATATCGCTATAAAATAAACGAATTAATAATAAATTATGGTCATCATGTTGTATCCCTCATCATTTTATGCAATAGACACATGTACAATTTTTTTAAATAGGATTTAATAGCATTGTATATAAACAAGACAATACACTGTAAATAATAAATGGAAAATATACATCTCTTATAAAGGAAAATTTGTAAAGGATGTATATTTGAGAACATTTAATATAAAAATTACTTCTTTTTATTATACAACAACTTTGTATATTTCTAGAATTGGTAGTTTCTGATTGTAAGCAAAATAAAATTCTTTTTTTGTATAATATTATGGTGTTTATAAGACTACATAGCATTTATTTGTAAAAATTTTTGCGGGCTGACAATCCACTAAGACACGATGAACCTCATTCGAATTTTAAAAAGCACTCACTTTCTGAGCAACCAATCTTATCTTGTACCAAGAGCTGATTGATATCTCGATATTGTCTGAAGAAGGGTGGTTCAGTCTCATCCGCTATAAACCACCCCCCACTGGCTTTATGAACTGCGTATAGGGTGGTGCTGAACGTCTAGTGCCTCGGAGGTAGGTACACATTTAATCATAATCTAATATTTAAAAGGTAATTTCACGGCTTGTTTACTTCGTGCAATCCACCTACCCTCATATCGTTCCATTCTCTTTCCCCTTCGTGGTACACGATACTCTGATCAATGCTCGAGTATGGGAATCGCATTTTCATAAACGATACCATTTCTCACGGTTTTTATCAATATATTATTTTTGCACACAACACATGAATTATATTACATTTAAAATTTTTTAATTTATTTATAAAATTTTACAGATTGATTAAACTGATTAAAAATTCCGCAATATTAGAAAGATCTTACAATAAATTATATCTTATAGTTTCTTAAATAATTCGTTTATAATACAGTTTTAATTACTGCTGCTAGATAGATTTCCGTATAATATATAAATAATTTTAATCAGCGGATTATAATGTAAATACAGATCATTTTTGTGTATTTAATTTTATTTAAATAAATTTGTTGATGGATATCCTTTTCATTTCTCCACTTTTATTCTCTATAGTTATATGCATAATCGTATTACAAAGGCACGTACAATTTTTCATATTTAATTATATATACAGAGTGTCTCATAACTTTTAATTAAGATTTTTGAAAGTAAAAGAGGATGAAATTTTGAACTAAAAGTTCCTTTTCCAATTTTGGCTGAGGCCATTATTTATCGAGTTATTAACGATTGAACTTAATCAATCGGATCCCAAGTAAAACAAAACGCGTTACATGTGTTCATGTAGGAAACATTAAAAATAACTATTAATTGATATCACTATGTAAAATTAGGCTTATTCGACGTGTTTTTGCATGAAACAAAAAATCTGGTAAAAAGAAACATCGCTCTGCCCTGCGAACAGTGAGATATTAATCGTTAAAGTTGACGATTATGCAGCTCAAGTAGCACATAACGCTTATAAAGCGTTAACAAACCGCTAAAAAAATATAATTGCTTTTTTAGCACTTCGTAAACGCTGCTGTGCTATTTGGGAGGTTAAAAAATCTATCACATGACAATCGATTCAATTCATACCGCAAATGTATAGTAGCTAACTTGGGACATTGCAGGTAATTTGGGACAACATGTACTTTTGTAAATTTAATCGTGCTACCCATTCATGAGTATCCATTTCAAAAAAAAGCTTAAATTTTAAATTATCACTTGTTATTTACTTATAAAGAGCACTCTCTAGTTTTTCACACAATTGCTTTCCAATAATAAGTCGTAATTATGATCGCATAAATATTGCATTAATCACAATTACATAAGTAACATGCATATTAAAGCGGAGAAGATATTTATATACCAAAAAAACCTATCAGATAAAGATAAAAATAACAAATATCGTGTCCACGTGGCCAAATAATGAAAAACGTAATGTATTCGTTTAAAGCTCATAAACAGACAAGCGGAGCACTGCTATTATCGTGGGTGAGCCATTGCGATTAATCGTCTGCTGTTGATTCATTCTGCTTAATTTATACGTAAATTATACCCGGTCGCCCTTTCGGTGCTCAGTGAATAAGTATGAACTTCCGGTGCCCGTGCACCTCGGTTGCATTTTATGGTATGTGTTCGCATACCTAAGTATTCTCATGAACTTAGAACACTTTACCTGTCATGTAATACGTAAGTATCCGCATATTGCGATTATTGCGTAAGCAGCAATAGGGTGCGCGAATTCAATTGAAATAGAGAAATATTATTTTTATTTTTACTATGATATGAACTCTTTAAAAACTAAGTTTCATTTTTTATGAATTTTTATTTTGTATCATAATATATGCTTAAATTAAAACTTTATCAATTTTTCTTTATTTATTTTATAAAATTTATCAGTTTGATTTTGAACAATTTATTAATCTGCACCTTAATAATTAGTTATCAAGTGGATTATTAGTAATGATCAGCTAAATGAAAAGAATTTGTATATACTTTTTTTATTACATTTACAAATAAAAAGTAACAGCTGACGCTAAGATAATTTGTGAAATTATTGTCAAAAAATTTAATACTATATCTGCTAAATATCATAATTTTTTAAAACATAATTTTAACGATTTGTACATATTTTATTCTTTATTTTACATTTGGCTTTGCCTTTATTTCGAGTTATATAAACTGCATACCTTTCCATATAAATGTTTTGGTAAATGTTTTGATAAATTGACAGCATTGGTCGTTATATTAATAAAAAAAAGAATATAATTCCTTTATTTTTTCCTGTTTTGGACACAAAATATACTAGATCCAGATATATTAGCATGTGTATTTTAATCGTGGGGGGGGTCCCACTTTTAGTACATACAAATTGTTTTCATCTAGCTGACCATAGGACTGATAATCCTCTTGATAACTGACTATATAAGGTGCAGATTAATAAATTGTTCAAAATCAAACTGATAAATTTCGTAAAACAAATAGAAAAAAATTGATAAAATTTTAATTTAAGTCAAATCAATAAAATAGTCAAATCAATTAAAATAGCCAAAATTGAAAACCGTTATATTAGGTTTTTTTTAAAAAAAGTATCGAATTTGACTCTCCTGTCGAAAATTAATTATAACAGTCTTGCCGGAGATTGATTATTATCATTATCAAAATTTAAGAGGTTATCAGATTTGACTGTCCTGCTGGAAACTTTTTTAAAAATTGAAGAAAAATTAACTTAAAAAAATCTTGTGTCAAAATTTCGTGTACCAAAAAACCGGAGATTTGATAAAAAGAGCAGGAGTCTTTAGCTAAGAATAAAAGAATAAAAGAATTTTAATTGTGTAACACTTATTTAAAGTAATTAGGAATAAAAATATCTTTGTCGATAAAACAGACGACATTAGCATTCTCTTTATATAACATGAAAAAATTATATATAATACTAATTGTAAGATTCTCTTAAAAAATCTTACGACAATAAAAAAAATAAGTATGATTTCGTATACAATCTTATGTTTATATTTGTTATTTTTTTTTATACCCGAAATATCATGTTTCACTACGGAATTTCATTAGAAAAGTGATCTCAAGCCAATCGCATTATCGTGTTGGCCACAACTACTAATTGTAGAGTACTTCGTACGCTATCTTAATTACTTTAATTAACTGACCACTTCGAATTAACACTAACCAACGTTCATGCGTCGTACATGAATATTCGGCGATACACGTATGTACAATAGTGTACGCAGCGCTCATGCTCATGCAGGTTATTTCACGAATTTACTACTTTAACTTTTCACGTGCAAAGAGGATGACCTAGCTTGTTACTTGCATATCTTGCTTGTGTAACTATTCCTCATAATTATAAAACGCCGGCGGATAATTATATTTTCATCTTCACGTCACATTAAGATTCTATCTAAATACATAATGAGCACGTCTAATGAGAACGTAGTTATCTTTATATATACATATATATCTATATATTCTGCGTATATGTATATCTATAATTATTTATTACGAGAAAAGCATTTAATTTGCGCGAGTGCAATTTATTATATATACAATGCAGCGAGAAGATGTGACTATGTTGATATTCTTAATATATTATTCTCGTAAAATGAAGTAATAAGCGATAAAATATTTGTAAAATATAACTTTCTATAATAGCAGTAGAATAGCATTCCTGCTATGCAAAAAATAAATAATTTAAAAAAAAATGTTTGATTTTGTGAAAAATAAATAAATGTTTTCCACATGTTTGTGTGTAAATGTGTGTGCGTGTGGACTTACAAAAAATTTTGCATGAAGAAACAGTGTGGAGTTCTTAAAATTGGACTTAGACGTCTAATTAAAATGTAATTGTTATAAAAAAATTTATGTATATGTGTAACGTGCGTGAGTAAGATATTGATATTGTGATGTGTCAATAACACAAATCGTCTGTGTAGAGTATTTTAAATATGACTAATCTTTAGGATCCCTTTAAAGAGTCACGTAGATCTACAGAGTTCTTCTGTTACTCCCGCTAAGTTAGTATGGATATAACAGATTACTAAATTGTCCATATATACACAGTGTATCTTAAATAGCATTCATAATAGAGTAGAGCTATTTCTGTTCAAAAATTAAGTCAAGAAATCCTAGATTTTTTGTCTACAATGCT
>NW_017305884.1:596875-599538 GCF_001594115.1 Trachymyrmex septentrionalis
TTATTTTTGTTCAAAAATTAAGTCAAGAAATCCTGGATTTTTTGTCTACAATGCTCAATAAAGTAATTATTATCGAGCAAAGTTAATTCCATCGGTGCTGTCTTTTAGGCCGATGCAGTGACGTTCACTATTAATCATGCATACTACCAGACTCACTGATGTGCGTCCGTCTGAAGGTTGCTGATTAAATTAGCTTTACTAGGTAATAACTGCTTCATTGAGGTAGAAATAAAATGGCTTAAGACTTTTCAACACAAGTTTTGATCAGGAATTGCGCTATATGATTAGTGAGTTATTTAAGGTACACCGTATACGGGATGCTTTGAACTAGCAACCTTTATTACGAGGTCATTATTTTCCGATCGAAGTCCCCGATTATGAGTCCATCATTTTCACACGGAGCCATTACTATTTACTTTCGAAAAAATCAATTTTTTATGTAACTTTACACTCATTATGTGTCAGTTTTTGGCTAAAATCATATAGTTCTTTTTCATAAATATTAATTTTAATATGTGTAATTATTATTTCAATAAATTATGATGTTCATAAAGAAATACTTATATTCTTTGGCCAAAATTGACACAACAAATTTCGGTTTTCGATTTTATCTGAAATTTAATTGTTTCAATAAATTATGATATTTATGAAGAAAAATATGATATATGGGCATGTCTATACATAAGATCTTTATAGGATTCCTATTTGTTTAATTTTGGTTTCAGTTTCAGGTGAAATTGACATGTAGCCGAGTATTTCGATTCAGTTTCGACAAAGTTGAACTTTAATGATTAATTGTATTATTATTAGTATATGTGTTGAATATATTCTTTTATTTGTAAATTTTTATTAATATGTATGAATGAACTATCTCAATCATTTTTTTATTATTTTCGCAAATTTACTATTCTTAGAGGAATGTATGTTTTTAAAAACCGATAGATACAATTTAAGAGATTGAGTGCGTAAATCATACTTTTTTACACTATATTAAAGGACTTTTAACTAATTAATTTATTTTTGATAAAAGCTTAAACACATAACTTTAAACTCAAAATGATGACAAGTCAGCTTATTTCTTAGAAGTCTTAAATATCAAGTCATAACTTTCAACATTAATTGCAAGTGAGTACTAAATAAAAAGTATAACATAAAATATCTCAAATAATATGATTTTGACACCCTATCCAATATTCATTTAAGCTCAGTTTTAAATTAGCACGTACGTATGTTTCAGTTTTCTTAAATTGCATGAAACCTATCACTTTTATTAACATATTTGACATTTAATTTACTGCACAAAAATTATCTATTTTATTAAAAAGTACAGTACTTGAATTTTCGCTCAGGTAATTCCATGGTATCTTCAATTTTGTAATTAAAAAATTTTATTTTAAATTTAGTTTACAAACAATTTTCTAGATAAAATGATTTGTACCATGTTACAAATATAGCTTCCGAATTATATTGTTCAAATTCTTTTATCATGTACTATAAGTTGTCTTAATGCGTGTTCAATTGCATTATATCTACTTATTAGTCACGGCATAAGCAGGCTGCGTGCAACGTTGAAAGGGCAATCGCATATAATAAGTCATAATTTTCATAGCGTGACTGGATACTCCTCAAGTACAGCTTGAATTTCCGCACGGAAATTACATTTTCGTCATTTTCAATCGGTTAATACACAACTACTTTTAATTTTCTTGTCCGGTAAATATAAATTTATTATTTATTTAATTTCAATGTTTATTTATAAAATTTGATATTTATTAATACATCTTATAAAAGTCTTTATATTGCAAAAATTGATTGCAAGCACATTTGTATGTTGTCCTGACTGACCTTGACAATGCCACTCAAGGTTAAATCAGTGTTTTACGTCTTCCTTGAAGTCACACAACTTTTATCTGAATATATTTAACGCATACTTTTAGAGATAATAGTTTGTAACATTTTAAGTCTGCTACCTTGTATATACAGTGATAAGCAAATGTTTGGAAACGGCTGAATGTTTCGAAATGTATGCATTTTTGAAAAAAATGTTTAAAAAGTTGCTAGGTTTAAAAAGATCTATTTACTGACCTTATTACTTTAGTCTTAAATGGCATCGTTAAGGTCATGCCAAGGTTACATTGATTTTTCTAAATGGAAACTCCTATTTATCATTATATATTCTTATAGATAATCTCGAGAACTTTTCAAAACACTGTAGCAAAATATTTTTTCATTAAGTACTTTTTCAATTATAAGGCTAAGGAAGATTACATTACTGCCGGCAATTAATTACCGAATTCAGGAGAAATGTTTATTTTATCGTAATTTTATCGTGTATTCTCTGAAATATGATACTAATCATTAATATTTATTTTAGCAATAAAACTAGATTAATTTATTTCATTTTTTTTTTAATTTCAGGGAAATTCGCAATAGTGCATGGCACTATTTAACACTACAAGTGCCAATACAATAGTGTAGCAATACAGTAGTGCAATAGTATTCAAATTTACTACTACACTAATAATGCAATAATGTAGTAGTGCAGTAGTGCTCAGTATAGTTTTTTTCGGTGGAAGAAAACCTAATCTGTTTTGATTACACACACACATTGTGTGATGTGTGTGTGTGGTGTGTGTGTGTGTGTGTGTGTGTGTGTGTGTGTG
>NW_017305884.1:599638-615796 GCF_001594115.1 Trachymyrmex septentrionalis
ACGCGCGCGCGCATGCGTGATGTGTGTGTGTGTGTGTGTGTAAAATGTACGATGTGAAGTACATTTGCGCCATTTAACGATCAATAAAATTGCAGTTTAATTAATTTGATATATGTATGTGCGTAAATATGAATTATATAATCAAAATGACCGCTCGCGATATGCGAGCAGTTTTCTAGTAACATGTATGCGAACCTTTCATATGAACCGAATTAAATCCATTTCAATATTTTTCAACATTTCATTCAAAGTATAATGGTATATCAAATTATTGACTACTCGGTACCGTTCAAAATTTGACCTTTTGAATAATCTGCGGTATGAATACAGCTATTTATACAATATATACTTTTCTTCGAAAATCGTACTTAAGAATAAAAATTTATGCGAATGCCTTGATTACGGCATATTACAGTATAGGTTTTAGAAAAGCAGAAGAAGAAGAAGAAAAGGCGGAAGAAATTTATTCTCTCGGCATCGAGAAAAAGAGATATATGTGTGCACACACATACACGCGCGCGCACATACATGTATACATACATACATACATACATACATACATATTTATAAACATATATATATATATATAATATATATATATGTATGTATATATATACACACATATACAGAAAGAGAGAGAGAGAGAGAGAAACGAACAAAAATTGCGATTAGTGTTACGAAACGACACAGGTGGAAGTGCGGCGATAAATCAAGATAAACTTATGATAAACAAATTAGTCGGCGCGCGCTGCTGCCCCACTGGTGTTACTGTCTATCGTATATCTCTGTACAAATTACTGGCCGTTCCGAACACTGCGGACTAACTGCCGTTCTTAGGTAGTCTTAACAGTATTACGCATACAAGGGTAGAAAGATATTCGAGGGGTAACTTAAAATTAATGTATCACTTCCTCTCTTCTATGCAACCTTGTATTAAAACAGCTTTTTTTTCTAATATATCTAATACCTAATAAATATAAATATTATAACAAAATATTCTTTAACAAATTTGAACTCATTTTTTCTTTACAAATACTTTCCGGAATCATTTTGTTTTTAATATTGTAACAATATAAATTTAACAATTATAATGTCTTAACGTTACAACAATTATCATTCTTTTAGTTTAACTTTTATTATTTCTGTTTCAGAAAAGAGATATGTGTGTGACCTTTATATGTATATACTATATAAATTATGTAAAAGACTGTGATTGATTTATATGTATATCTTTAATAGATCATTCCCCGCTTTTTTTCTGAAGCCTGCACTCATTGTCAGTTGGACGATAAAGCAGTGTCGACCGAAACACTCTAGTGCAGTGAAGAAGCTAATTTTTTAAAGAGTACCGCGAAAAGAGGGTGTGAACAGGCAAAGCAACCCTGCACAGCCATTTCGTCCTTCTCGCTCCCACCAACTCATCGCCTTTCTGTCTCACGCTCACTTCCTCTCGATTCGATCGCGCACGCAAGCTGTTGGAAGAGCCTCGAGCTGCCAGCTCGTATTTCTCACCCTCCAACAAGATACCAAACCACCTTCGGCCCCGTCCACAACTGTGCATCACGCACATACGATATCACACAGGCACGCCACAAACTACTAGCTACCAATACACACACACCCCCACACACACATACACACACACACAAATAGGCACGCATATGCACACGCTCACACTCACACACGCACACATGTACATCAACAGCCACCCGCCGGCTGTGAGGGAACGTTGTAACGCTGCAAAGTACTATCTGACTAACCATCTTGCTGATCCTTGGCCCGAGACGCCAAACTCATGCGGATTATAAAAGAGGGTGAGAGAGGGCGTAATGGGGTGGTGGTTTCTAAGACATGGATAGCTTAAAACATCGTGAACTTAATGATTTTTTTCAAACTTTCATCTGATTTTATGGCTTTCAACAATTCATTTACCGTCAAAGAACCCGTAAATGCACGAAATAGATACAATAGATATAATTCTAAATAATAAACGTTTTTTACAATATTATCACAGCAATATATTATACTAAAATATTTGATTAAAGACAGAGTAACAAAGAAGTTGCATCAAGATGTGACATGTAAATAATTCAACATAGATTCAGAATTCATAACTCTGACATAGATTTTTCTTGAAAATTTAAGTAGACACTTCCGTTTTAATAATATTGTCGCTTATCGAACCATGCATACCTTTAATTGCGCGAAATTATAAGATAATATACAACAATTCAAAATTTGCATTGCCTACACTGCTATAAAGTTAAGTTTTGTGCTTTATACCGATTTGCAAATTAATAACACGTAGCAATTATAAGAAATAGTAAGAATGAGAATGTAACTATCGTATTATAATATATGTATGATATGTATGAATACATCACGTAAATGACGAAAAGTTGCTAAATACGCTAAAAATACGCTATAAATACGCTCAAAGCTATCCAAGCAAAACAACAAATCTCGAAGTGAGAATGTCGAAGTGAGATTAAAGTGATTCGAAAATGATTGAAAAATAACTTTTAATGATCATTTTAGAATCATTCTGACATCATTTTGATATCATAATGACTCGTGGTTCTGCTTGGGTAGAAGTTGAGATAATAAGTATATACAAACTCCTATATATATATTCATCATCATCAAATTATACGTCACATTCTTTTGTAATTAGAAAAAAGTGACGATGTTGAGAACATTATCGAGCTAATCACCGCAGTGAAACTTAGCGCGAAACAAAGTGTCAACGAAGAAACACGGAGATAGAAAGTAATAGGTAAAGAATTTAAACTGCGTGTCTCTCGAACTCCGCAGGCAACAAACGATTTCCGTTTCTTACTTACTTTGAATATTTAGAATACCTCAGTTTACTCTTCCGGTTCGCATGATATCTCTTGAGCTTCATTGCTTCGCATCAATTCTTGTAAGATCACTCAACGAAAAGGCATTTCACAAGGGGTGACGTCGCCACCGTGTCGTTTGAGAACGAGTTTCATGAACTGATGATATCATTAATCAACGGAGTGCATTAGCTCGTCAATTTTAGAAGATCGGAGACTATAATACATTGGCATAATATGGTATCTATTGTCGAATGTAATAAATAAAGTTTTGAAGCTCTTTGAGAAGTTAAAGAGAAGAAATAAATTTTTTTATCTTAATTCTTAATTTTCTTAATTGTGATTACTAAGATTACAAATGACTTTAGAAGAATATATTTAGAGGAATTATACATCCGAATTATCAATGTAACAAAATATGTGTATATTTTGTCACCCAACTTTTTTCTGTTCCAAACTTTTGAATAGACGGGTTTCCCTTTTATTTTTAAATATTTCTAAACTTTGGATAGCGAGTGTATTGAATAGCATGTTTAAGTATTATTTCATATATATTTCACGTATTAGAAGTATGTATCTATAACAACTTCTAATATTTTTTAGCGAATTATACATTAAATGTCATATAGCATGCAAATAAGTCACGTTTTAATATCTTTTATTTGGTCACGCATTTTACTTTTAATAAGGAAGCATAACAATTACACTCGCTGCACCTACATATCTACAAAGATGTATCTACTCGTTGAAAAAAGAAAAAGGCCCTAGGTTGATTGTACAATGAGAAAGCCCGCGCACGTCCGGTAAGACTGCACGAAGTCTCTCCTCAAATATTAGCGGAGGTTGCCGGGGTCTCCCTTTGAATCAGAATCCCCGAAATTTCTATAGCAAATAATCGGAGACAGCTGGCTCGATGCGAAATCAAGTAGCGTAATAATGCTTAAAACTCCACGACGGGAAAAATAAAGCGAGAAAGGAAGTCGCAGCGGTTCCATTGAATTCGAGGACGTTCTCTCGCGTTCTCTTCCGACGTTCGTATATCAGTTACGTAAAAGTAAAATTAAATAAATTTTTACTTATGACGTATGCGACATAATCTGTCCATGTATTTATAAATAAGTTTATAAGCGTATTATTAACTTTCAGTTATTATCATATCTCTCGTAAAGATTTTTACATATTTACAACTAAAATAAAGATAAAGATTGCTACACATTCTGCAATTATTTCCAAAATTCAAAAAATTATATTATTATAAATTTTTTTCAATTGTAATCTTTAATACAAAATCATATAAATTATGAAATAATAACATTACGTATAATATCAATGACATTCAATAAATTTCTATGTAATTAAATATTTTTAATATGCAAATTGCAGGTTAAATATATATATTTATCTTCAGTTCGCGTTTTCTATATCTATTTTCTTATTGCTTCATATCATGATGACATAAAATGTCATTTATTTTCCCTCTCGGATAATTGAATGCAAACTATTTCGTATATAATAAAGGAATAAGATAAAATACGCGAAATAAATTTATAAATATATTTAATTTCTTCAGAAATAAGCATTTAAAAAAACATTTGAAAATAATGGAATATATATAAAATAGTAATTATTACTAAATATTTCCATTTCTATTATAATTTTTGAAATTGTACAAATCCTTATTGCATGGCACTTAAAAGTACTTCTTTAGCATACCTTGTTCTTTTGTAATAATAAATGAATTTAATTAAAATCATAGGTTAACTAGATCAAAAATTTATTTATAACTAACGTTTTAAATTTTTATTTGTGCTCTCTCTCTCTCTCTCTCTCTCTCTCTCTCTCTCTCTCTCTTTCTCGCTGCTTTTTTTCTCTGTCCTCAATCGGATCGAAATATTATAATTATAACAAATATAATAGATTTACTATTTGACCAGAATATCTTCTTTATTTAAATCCCTCAATTTCTGAGAAGTTATTGTCTATCCCACGACTGTTTTCAACACTCGATGGCAAATACTCGTTGACTAATTAAATAATTTTCTGTGCGCGAAATTTTATTCCGCTTTATAATAAAATTCACGTAAAAGAAAAACGGGAACTTATCACATTTGCCGACTGTTACTAAATAAGTAGATTGAGCTCAATAGAGCGATAGTAAATTTCAGTCAATTATATTTTAGCAATTATTATTGTTATATATTATCCTGTTTTAATAATAATTAAAGAATAATTGAAGAATAAATAATCAATAAATATATGTGCTAATCGCATTTGAACATTCTTAAAATTCTCTATTCAGCGGCTGCAGATTCAGCTGCTCCGATAATATTCGATAACACATTTAATACGATAATGCGTGAACAAAAAAATGCCAAAGTTGTATTATATTATTATTTCATATATATATCCATAATTTTAGAACGAAAATGACTTTGAGATAATCATATAATAATAAGACTTGACATATGACTGGTGACATACTACTATTATATTATGTTAAAATAAGAAACCCTTCTTTTAACTATTTAAATTACGAATGATTACATAATAAGATATAAGATTCTTTTAAATTTGTAATTCAAAATTAACTATTTATTAATATATAATTATGTCAAATATATTTAAAAACATATCTTTTCAATTTAAATATTGTTGCATATGTTGAAAAAATCTGTAGTAAAAAAGAATAATGGAAAGAACAATTAAGGATATTCTAAAGTTTTATGTCTATTTTACCAATTGAACGCAATAATTTTTGTAGAACGATATCATATGCATATATTATTTTTACAGATTCGGAAATCATTCTACAGAATTAAAGTAATACAATATTATGCATATCTGCAATTTAGAATTTGTACGGAGAATGACAAAAATTTTGGAAATTGTTATCTTTTTTTAACCATTTTTTAGTCCAAAATGGCAGCAACAAATCATTACATTTACTTGATATAAAAGCTCTACAATCTATATATATAAAATTAAAGGCTATAAACTAGTAGATTCTAAAGAAACAACATTGAGTTCTTGGAATTAGACTTAGACATTTAATTGAAACGATGTTATTTTACAAAAATGTATGTATGTGTGTAACATTGATGTGATAGTATGTAAACATGCGTCGTATTTTAAAATAGTATGTGGTCGCATGTCAAAAATCAGTCAATGCGTCTTATTTTAAAACAGTGATGCCGTCGGAATTCGGGCTTCCCAGTAAGCAAGAAACATATTAGATCAATATTTCGAAATATTAATTCTATGTAAAGTTTATCAACGTTTTCATCTAATATTTTATAAATGTGATTGCAATATTACCTCATAAAGTAATATTTTTGAACATTTAAGAAACGTTTTAATAATAAATTCCGAATATTTTATGGCTATAACAGAGAACATTGAAAGAATGTTACTGAGAGAACTTGCAATGTTAAATATATGAATGTTTTTTGTTTAACTTTTGTTGATTTTTCTTTTTATTGATTATCAATTACTACTACATTGAAGCAGTATTGAACATGTTAATATTAAATTGTCATTCACATCCGGGAGCAGTACGCGATATGACCTCTAAATAGATGTAATTTGCTCATGTTTAAAAATTACATAGGATAGAATAAAAGGCCAATCTTACAACGTGTGACAATCAATCCCAGAACACGGGGCTAATTATTACATTTTCGCAGCTTTTATTTAAAATTAAGTAACTTATTTATACAATCTTGGATTCACAAAAATATTTTTTTTTATTACAAACTAAAGGATATAAATATATTATAACGTATATAATATTTCAAAATCAGACACCCACTTTTTCCTAAAAATCACTAATCAAATATCAAAAAATTACTAAAAATTATGACTATCGGCTCCGGTCTCCTTTAATATTAAAAGACTTGATAAAAATATTTGAAAAGAAGAAAATAATGGGCAAAAATGCTCACATAAATGTTAGAAAAAAGAAAAATTGCAAGTATAGTGAATGAGAGAGAGAGAGAGAGAGAGAGAGAGAGAGAGAGAAAATCTTAAATCTGGTACATTATACATATTATTGTACAGATAAATAAATAATACAGTCAAAATGTTAGTACAAAAATAATGCAGACTCCTTTATAAAACTGATTATGAATATGCTTAATTCAAGAACAATCTAAATAAAACTCTTTATAAAGTAATGTACATTATATGTCTTTCTTGTAACTTACTTTTATTTATATTAACTTATATAACATATAATTAAATCAGTGTAGGGCAAGAAATAAAAGTTTTTACAAAAGTACATACATACATAGGTACAAACAGCTACCACTTTGTTGCTATTTCCTTCTAAGATCACTTTACTAATCGTCCATTGCCAATACTTTTGTTTGCTACTGTATATAATATTCTCATGATATTGTATATAATATTCTCATTTTTCAATATTTGTTATCAATATTTGTTTACTTGGATGGAATTATATATCGTTTCCTTGCATTATTATATAGTCTAGCTGTTCTAATCATCAATTTGAGGAATCTACGATAAAGCGCAGCCGTTATCGAAGCAGCTTATACCACGGGAGAGATTCGGCAATACAATGAATAAACAACGAAGCCGCGCGGCTTCGAATAAATTTCGTGAACGAGACCTTATTGGGATATAAATCGCCGCACTCTTCGCTCCCGTTGTGTTTGCATGAAATTTAAAGAGGCTGCAACACCAAAGTCGCCATGGCTTGCTTTGCTCTCTGTGCCACCGCGCTTTTAAGCACGACGAAACGCCCTTCGCAAGACCCCGCTCCGTACAGTGCTTGAAGACCGTAAGTACTCGCTCGAATACATTGGACCGTAAGTACTCGCACGGATGCATCGGACGTACCTCGAACACGAGGTACTTTAGGTAGTAGCATAAAAGTTGGTAGGCGAGCGGACGAAAGAATCCTCGAAAATAATGGTTGTCGATGGCACAAGCACCATGTTTATAAAACATGGATAGGGGTGAACTAATTGTTCGTTAATTTCCAATAGCACTTACCATATCGTTACTGCCGCAACATGCATTTGTTTGTATCGGATAGCGAAAATAGCGCGCGCGCTATTTTAGCTACGTAAATCGCTACGCTTCTCCTTGATAATCGTCGAAATGTTTTCGAATGCTAAATGATTTTATCACTAATACAACATCTAAATCACACAAGAGGAAAATATAAAAATATAGATTGCTGTATTTTTACAGCGCAAATGATCGACATAGTGATCATTATTCGCATCAATATTCCTCTGGTGGTTATTGCAACAATACTTGTGCTTAAATTTGAGTCTAATTAAGTTAGCTATTATATAAATAATAAAAATAAAGTAACAAAACATGTAAATATTCTATTATAATTACAATACTGTACAATGTAGTGTACAATATTGTAGATGCAAAATAAAAATTATATAATCAAATAATCCAAGAAACAGAGAAAAAAAGAGAGAATTTTAATATTATCAAGTTACTAATTTCCATATTATAAATGTAATTTAAACTTGACGTTTTTGATAAAGTTTTTCTTTCCTTCTTTATCTCTTGAAATCTTAACGGTTTCGTTTATTGTTATTAGAAGCAATTATTTCGTTCATCTTTGCGAGGCTTAGTTTGCTCTTTTGTATTAATTTGAATTTTTATTCCTTTGAGCCTAGAATATTTTTATTTTGAATTTTAAAATATTTATTTTGTTATTCACAAAAGACGTAGGTATATTTACGTAAAAAATTAAGGTACAAATATAATATCTCTGTAACGCTTTGTGCAGTGATTTTTTAATATTTATTTGACCTTAAGCTTTTATATTTCCTTGTTCTACTGAATTTACAAAAAGAATTAAAATTAAAAATCAGCTTTTTTATTGGGTTGTTCAAACAGTTCATACGATTCTTTTAGCTCACAAAATTGTATATACAATATCTTCGTTAAAAATGAATGAAATTTAAAATAAAAAAAAGAGTTTTATAAAGCTCGAAATCTCTACTTTTTCGAAAGATTATTATATTTTTTGAGTCTCAGTGAGTTTGGTAATTTTTATATTTAGAAAATTAACTACGAGAAAAGGATGAAAAATTTTTGTCTCACTTTGTAGGTTTGTCATGTATTCAAAAAGAATTTGCGAAAATTTTGGAGTACTTGTCGTGAAAAGCTTGAAGTTTTTCTTACAAAATCCTTTTTTTAAAATATTCCTACGACTTTTGGTTTTCAGGATACTTGCAAGTTAAGTACAAAAGAGCATTAAAACTTGAATCGTTCAATTACTAATGTTTTAAATGTAGAATATATAATAATGTGACATTACTGTCTTTCTAAGCATTGTGTAATGGTTACAAGGAAAGCAATGTCATATTTTTAGCTAAAATTTATATATATTCTATTTTTTATAATATTGGCAATTATACCATTCGATAGAGCAAAGTTTTAGCTTTAAGAATCCTTTAATTGCGGTACGATGATTTTTAACAGAGTTATAAGCGTTCCTACTCACTTTTTTATTTAATTCATGAGTTACTCAAGAAAAAAAAGTAGTAGAAATATTTTGTAGAAAATGATTTTGTAGAGAAAACTTCAAGTTTTCGTGACAGGTTGCGAAAATTTCGCAACAAATATATTTTATGTATAATTTTAAACTGAAAAAAATCGCACCAACTTTTTGGACAACCTGATCGATATTACACTGGAAAAATATTAAATCTTAATGAATTGTTTGCATGAATAAGTAATGCCAACTAAATGTATTAAATATAAAGATATATTTATTTGATTCAAAAAATAATAATTTGGCTTAATAATCTTTTTTTTTATTAAGTAAATATTTATTTTCTGTGACTAAACGTTTAGTTAAACTATTTAAATATATATTTGTTTAAATTATAAATATTTTTTTCTTAGTATATAGAAAATAATTCAGCTTATAGTTGCTTGTTATTGTTGATATTTTAGGATTTGCATTTTTTTTGAACATATTTGATTATTGCAAGCAATAGATTCTGTTTTTAACGTGACGAGGTCCTGACGTAAAGCGACGCAACGGGCATTTTAATATCCTTTGGATGAAAACGGTATATATCTTCGTTTCCGTTACGAAATCCGGTTAATTATATCAAGCTTTTGATTTTATAATCTATTTCAATTAATGGATTTCTGTGTTATAGATTTTAAATACGCGAATACGTTGTATATATATATATATATATATACTCACTTATACACTGTTTATCACAATCAAATTATTATTGTATAATATTATAGGACCATTTCAACCAACTTCGGTTATCTTTGATCGACGATTAGTCCATTGGACTTGACCAATCGCATTTGTCATTCCGCTTAACGCTATATGCGATTGGCCAATAAACTAATATATTTAATAGCATTTAATAGTAACATATTATATATAATCGTCGATTAAGTTAATCGGAGTTGATCAAAATGACTCTTAGACATATTTATCACATAAAAATCACTACACGCATTTAATACGTGCGACTTATAGCGTTTTTTCACTGAGAAAACTAGTGCAACATTCGTGCATACTTAGTGCAATTGAATGCAAATCAATTTACATATTTTTAGTGTTAATAAATAATTTAATCCTTTTAATTTGTATTCTTTATTGTCGCGATAACCTCATAATGTTAAAAGAATCGAATTCTTTATTAACATTGAAAATATGTAAACCGATTTGCAACAGTTGCATTAGTTTTCTTTTTTAGTGGGAAATACTATTAAATATATTATTACTTTATATCACAAAGTTATGTATATACGTGCGGCAATAAAGTAAATATTATGAAAAAATGAACACCACTTAATTAATATACAAATAACCTTTACTGTCCTTTAAAATAAACTTCTCCAAAGACAACATACACTATCTCTGACAATATTCTTATAACTCGCAGAAATTTAGTGAAAAAATTCCTTCACGATTCTGAATGTTCAAAATGTTATAATCGAATCCTTTTCATCCTATCTTTTAATTTAAGGAACAAAAAGAAGCTTGCTGGAAAATCTGCTGGAGGGAATGGAAAGAGTAATTTAAAACGGTGATGTGTAACGCTGACTGAAGAATTGCCGTACATGTTTTTAATCAAAATCCTAGAACACAGAATTCATAATTAAGTCATAATGACCAATCATAGAACGTCATCATGATGTCGTTTAATACATACAAATAAATTTAAAAATAAACTTATAACAAATAAAGTCATGATGATGTTGTTACGATATTGTTATAACTTCTGTGCTCTACTTGAGACTACGTGACAATAAGACTTAAATCCAAGGATGATTTTTCACAGAGTTTCCGCAAGCTGTACGAACATAGACAGAAGTGTATTGTTCCTAGGGAAGGTGATTACTTTGAAGGACAATAAAGGTCATTTATTAAATCATACATTGATTATTTTAGATGTTTATTTTCTCATAACATTCACTAAACTTTATTATCCCGTCATATATGTATCTATTACTTTAATTATTTATGTACTTAAACATAATAATATGTATATTAAATAAATTTGTATTTATAATTAAATATACGTACGTATATTTATTTATTTATTTATTTATAAATATTGTATGTACATATACATACAATTACTTGTTCAAGTAACAGTAGAATCAGAAAAATTCATATGATAAACGAAAAATTCATATGAGTAACGAAAGATTTAAAAATAGAAAACGACAGTTTTTAAAATCAAACATTTCATTTAATTAATTTTAAATTATTCATAATTTATATAAATATGTATAATATAACTTAATTTTAATGAAATTCATAATATAAATAACAATTCTTTGCAATGTTAACCACATATAAGTTATTACTTAGAAAATATCTATAAATTTTGAGATAAATTGAAAAACGCGATATAAAAAATATATATGTAGCAAATAGAGTATAAGAAAATAGAGATTAACCATTAAAATTTAATTTATTGATAGTTTTTAAGTTAATAGATAATAATTTTTTTTTTAATTTAACCGATTGATACTTACAGAAATTGTAAAAATGTCGTCGTTTATAAGGATCCCAGCAACACAGCTCACAACACAACTTTTTCTTTCTACCAGCCGAACACTTTCACTTCTGATTAATTATCGAAAATTTTACATCGAATATATTTAAGATTTATACAAAATTCATTCTTATTAGTCATGGTACGCGTTCTATACAGTCTTTAACAATGCAAATTACATTTATTGCAAATAATTTCAAATCACGTGCATCGCGACGCGAATTGATATAATCAACTTTAAAGGACTTCATCTTCATCGAAAAAATAAATTTTTAGCGATAATTTTGTGGTGCTCGACACTTCAGTAATTAACTTTACGTAATCCTGATTGATCGATGGCATCATCAACATCTGTCGTTTCAATCTTCTAATTGTTTCACACATTTTATGTTTATAATCACAACGTCCAACACGTTTATTAAACTAGTCCTTTCGTTTCATTTTTAAATTTGTTGTAATCATTGAAATATAAATCTCAAATCTTTGTAATGAAATAATTAACTGTAATCTGAAAGTTCAATCTCGAAACATGATTCAATATCAAGAGTAATATTATTGAAATCAGTCATCCTTGGACTGAAATATTTTTTACACTAATCGATTTCAAGATTATTTCTTCCTTAGCTCTTGCTCGATCTTTCTGTTCAATTCAATAAATTTCATCAAAAAGTTTTTAATCTTAAAACAGTTTCCAATTCACTAATTTCCGTTCAACGTCACATTCGATCACGACTTAGATCACTTCCGGAAATATTTCCAATAACAGTTTGAAATCGATGAATCTGACGATTTCCGATGGGATGGATCGTGGATAGATCGCAACGGCGACCCAAGGTGACGATTGAAAGCGCCGTTCGCCGTTGGTGAGGGTGACGTGTATGCGCTGCTTGCTAGCAAGCCGCGAGAAGGTTCCAGCTGCGCTGCAAAGGGTAAGGGGTGAGGGAACAGAGCAAGCTTAGCAGCAACCGCCACTAGCGTGGGCGGTACGATGGGCGGAGCGACACGATGGCCCATCCTCGTTGCTCGACTGGCGTAATCCCATAAAATTTTTCATCCCCGCGTTTCTCGACCCCCCATTCTCTCTTTCCCACTTTTGCCCATCAGGATGTCGCGGTGTAGCTATTTCGTTTCTGTCTGCCACGCAGTTGCTCGAATTCGTGGTAGATAGGGCGAGGTGCGATCGACATCGAAAGTGCAGACGAAGACTCGCTCTTCTCGATTTCAAGTTTGACACTTTGCATCGATCGCTTTTCGGAGTGAAGCGTCTCCTTCTTCTCGGACTAATTCGTCAACCAATATCACTTTAAAAGTCAAATTTATATCGATGATATGTATCTTCATACGTCATAACATCATATATTTATACGTCATATATTTTTAGAACTTGTAATGTGACCATGCTTTTATTTGGATCTTTAAACAACAGTGAAAAAACAGATTACTTGTACTTCTTAAAGAAATTGTTATTTGTCTATGGTGTTTACATTTTAATTTTTAATAGATTTATTTTTTTCTTTAATTATGTTAAAAATCAATTAAACAACCTAATTAATTTGATAAATTCCTGATAAATAATAAATTTTAAAAAAAGATTCATTATTTTTCAAATAAAAATATATTTCATAGTATTTCAAAAGATACTCGTGTATAAATCTTAAAAGCTATTTTTTATTCTGAATTTTTCTACCTTCAAAATATATATATTATATTGAAATGAATATTACAAATAATATAGATTCTTATCAAAGTTCTTTCATTCGTTTGTAACCATTTTAAATTTCTGAAATCATTCTTTCTTATTTATTTACTTATTTATTGAAAAGAAGAACATTCTCTTCTCTCTCTTTCTCTCTCTCTCTCTCTCTCTCTCTCTCTCTCTCATAACTTTTATAATCTACAATTCATAAATTGTCTTTAAAACAATTATATTTTTCAAATATTATTGAATTTAATTTTTTATAAAGATGTCTTTCATATTAAACATTATATATCAGATTATTTGTATCTTTGAAGACACTTTTTATATCCAAATTCTTATATTATTTATCATTGCATCTTTATATTTCTTTAAATATATTTTCGAAAATATTAATTAAGATACTTATACAGGTATCTTTTTTCAAGTTTATAATTCTTTTTAAACAATTAAAGCTTATCAATCCGTTATAAATAAATATTATCTCACGTAATATTGAATGAAATATATACATATCTATACATACTGTATAAAATTGTATATCATTACAAGATATATCAGCACTATTACAAAACAATTTGATTAAAAAAGAAAACATAACGAGTTTTACGTTTTATAATTAACACAACTACGTTGGATTACGCATTATAACGTTTATATTTTGCTTTAGAATGATATCTATTTACCAATATTAACAGAAAATTAAGGCGCCAGACAAATGCGGCAAATATGTGAAAAACAGTTGGCACCTAAATGAACGTGGAAATCTAATTTTCTTCTAAAAAAACACATAGTTGCTGCAGTTACGGTGTTTATTATGCTACATATTATACCGACATGATTTTGACGTTTATTAAAAAAGTATTTATTTAGAAATACTCGACGCAAAAAATAAAAGAGCCGGCGGTGAAATTCATTGTAAAGGCGTCTCGTGAGTTGCATCGGCCGCTCACAAGGAGTGTTGAACGAGAAGAACGTAGGAGAGAGAAGATTCGCGAGAAGAAAGGGGCAGATGGATTTCGACCCCGCAACAGATCGACGAATGGGATGGCGAATAAATACCTAGTATGGATTCGCTGAGAGCCAATAGCGATGCGTGATGTCCTCCCTCATTCGAGAGAGAAACGCCAATCGGGTGTTCTCGCTGTTGGCGTAACTCTCGGCAAGAAGAATGGTGAGGGTTGAAAGGAGAGGAGGGGTAAAGGGAATAGGGGTGGCGCGATGGCTCGACGGCTCTACCTGTCTACTCGACTGATAAAGACAGACAGACTCCCCTGTCTTCCGTGCCAGATCATACCAGCTTTTGCTAAGGCGACTGTCGGTGTGTGGTACGACCACATCTCTAGTACCGTCTCGGTAGCCACCTACCTCCGCCGTTCATTTACACCCACTTTACCAGCAACGCCGCGATGTGCTTCGACACCTTTCTTCGGATTACACCGTTGCCCTTTAAACATTGTCTCACCTTGCCTCGCTCCTTCCATCGATATCAATGCCTCCCTCGCGTAATTAACTGAAGAGGAACACAAATTACATTTCACCGATAGGGTGAACGTCTTCATCGCTATGCAGATTCAAACGTACCCGAGTCTCAAACGGTCTTGAAGACGACGTCGAATGATTGCTCCAGAAAGTTGCTTTTCAACGTTTCGGTAAAAGTTATCTGTACAATGTATAAAATCTATACTTCTTGTTTAAATGAAGTAAGTAACAGCTTATTCCAACCTTTACTTTTAAATGATTTTATTGTTTTTACACCATAATGTACGTGTAATCGTATAAGTGTTTCTAGTGGGAAGTTATGTTTTTTTTTCATTAAACTTTTCCGAAGAGTAAATTTCTTATTTTTGTTTCAAATATATTTAATAAAAATATTTATTTAGCAATAATTTTGCAAAATGATCTCGTCAGATAACTCGTTCATAAGTTTTATCTTAACAAATCGCAAACTATTGAAAATTTAATTTGGCTTTAAAATGTGACGGCTGGTAAGACTTAATTCGTTGTTTGTCATGTGACACGAGTTTAGCGTTGGCGCACGTGTCACGCCATATGTATATCACAGTGTCGTACGCAAACACTTACGCGATACTCAAGAGGGTTCAGGCTCAAACATTAAGGCAAAGTACGTGTCAATACAATATCTCAATGATGATAGACCTATATGATTTATCAGAAAAAAGTTTTTATTAATTGATCGAAACAAGAAATATGTAAAAAGAGAAAGAAAAAAGATGTTTTTATATTTCTTATTTACAATTTATCTTAATTAAAATAAAATTTATTTTAATTTAAAATAAAAAAATATTTATTTAATAGAGATAGAAATATATAGTAAACTTATTTTTTTTTTGTACAAAATTATTTTTTTCTGTAAAATGTACGTGGAATGTTTCGAAAATATATTTTCTTACAATAATATGGAATGTATATCTATGTACTATAAAATTATATCAAAATTTCCTGCATTTTATATAATATATATACTTGAATTAAATTTGTATTTGTCATGAAATGTGTTTTAAACAGTTTATTTGAGAGAGAGAGAGAGAGAGAGAGAGAGAGAGAGAGAGAGAGAGAGAGAGAG
>NW_017305884.1:615896-617468 GCF_001594115.1 Trachymyrmex septentrionalis
TATATTTATTTTTATATATTTATATATGTGTATATATCTATCAATCTATATGTATGTATATATATCTATTTATCTCTCTAGATATCTGTTTACAATTTAATTTAAATGTTATATAAATTGCAGATAATTTATATTTTATAATACTGACATAATTTTATGTTACTGTGAAAAAAAATATTTCCGAACTATTCTGTTTATCTTTTTTTTTACAAAATTAAATTACAAGTATTATATATCGTATTGTTGTTAAAAAAATTTTATTTGTGATAAGATTTACACGGAATCTTTTTTCCAATGTTAATATGAATCAACTTCTAACCAAAAATATTCGACACTGAATGAAAAACAGACTACTATGACAATCGCACGCCACTCTATCAAATTCATTTATAGATATGTGCATTCATGCAGATTAGCGCGGAAAAGCGATGTTTCACTGCCGATGCATTCACATCTAAAAATAAAGAAAGCACAACTCTTCGTTATAGTCGAGTAATCTCGTTTCCATTACTTCGCAAAGTAAAACTTTGCACCATTGGTCCGAACCATTACGTTTCCCTCTCTGTATCTACACCATATAACCGTTTCTCTCTTCCCGCACCCATGAATTTCTCCATAGCGAAGGGGAGCTCGACAGACAATATATCAGTTTACAATGATAAAAAGCAAACACAGAAAATAACGCGAAGAATTACTGAATCACACAAACAGTATGTCCCCTGTCTCTGGAGACAGGATGTATTTCGAGCGGACAGCATCCGACGGAGAGTACGCCTCGCGTATTTTCCTCACAATACCGCGGCTGCCATTGTTTTATTTTATATGGAGACACTATATCATGTCGGCATTATTGAAAATTGTCTCATTAATACGTATTAAAACGATTAGGTAGCATAATACTGATGTCTCACTATAAAGTGCCGCACAGTTCGTTCAGTGATTTGATGATTAAGAGTAGGTACATTTGCAAATTTAAAATTTCCAAATGGATAAAAACAACGATTTTTATTTTACTGCTAAAATAATTGTCTAATCATATTTAATAAGGATTCATACGTATGTCGTTATCATCAACATATGCTTTGTTTATTTTTAATTATTTTTTATTGTAATTGCATTATACAAATAAAACAGTTTTTAATATTAAACAGTAAACTAAAATTCATTGCCAATTTTAAAAAATTAGTTTTTTATTAAGACTATTAATAACTAAAAGAGTAACCCGAGAGAATTTATACTTTTCTTTTAGCGTCTGTATTTTAAATTGTAATAAGTCATTGTAATTATGCAGACTATTAATCCTTCAAAATTAAGTTATAAGTAACTTTTATTATAGATATTTAATAAATAAAAAAAGTAATAATTGTTTAAAAGTATACACTATGTATTACATGTTAAAAAGTAAGACACCGTGCAAAATAAAGAAGAAAGAAAGATTATAGTAAAAATATGTGTGCTATAAAAATATGTGTTCTATATGTGTGTATGTGTATGTAATTGTATCTAATCTCTTCCTAAAATTATTATTCAAAAATAATAAACAAATAATAAATAGGTAATTGGGAATTGACG
>NW_017305884.1:617568-622242 GCF_001594115.1 Trachymyrmex septentrionalis
GCAGTTTTTTGTTTCTCAAAAATATTTTATATTAAATAATTAAATCATAAGAGAAATACTTGTACATGTTTCGGCTAATTTTTTAGCCTTCTTCAGTAAAAAAATCAATAGATGATACAAATAGTTACTATCCATAAAATTAAAATTTTTTTAAATTAATACAGTGTAATTAATAATATACAATTCTCTATACGTTTTCATATTTCTAACGATTAAATGTGCTCAATATGTCTTTGATTCACGGACAATTAAAATGATAAATTAATTGAAAGGTGGCTAAACATTAGAAAGGTGGCGAAACATGCGTTCGTAAATGGCTGTTATATGATAGACTTCTGCTAGTATCACTAACTAGTGAAATAAGTGAGTATGTATTGTATTATACGACATTATATAAAGCTGTATAATACACAACAGATAAGTATGGCTATGAAAATGAAGAAGTCAGTACAAGTCTCCGAACTTTTCTTTAATTTAAATATTTCGTAGATATGTGTTTCCAGCTGGAAGCTCACTTCGTTTTGAGCTTCGAATTTACTTCTCTTCCTTTCTTCCTCTCTCTTTATTTATCTATTCATCTATTTCTCCTATCTATCTTTCTCTTATCCTCTATGCCATTTAGAGATAACATCTATCTCCCTCGGTACCGCATGCATACAAACCAGCGCCAAGAAGTAGACAATTCACAATTAGCAAACACAAACAAACTACGAGTGGCTTCAAGTTGCTTGGGACGCGACGGCAGCCGAGTTTAGCCGGAAGCGAGCGATGGGGTAGAGACTTCTGGGATGCGAAGCGACTAGTTCGGCAGTCCCTGAGTGTCACAACCTCTATACTATACAGAATTCTCATCTCTTCCTGTCCCTCTTCGAAAGTAAAGATATGCATATACGGGGTAATCCTTAAGTAGTTGTTCATCTCATATAGCGAATTTGTTTTTTTTACACTACGCTAAATCAGTGCATATTAAAATACTAAAAACTATTATACTCGTACATAAAATTAGAAAGTGAAATGTAAAAGTATATATAAATATTTTAAACAATTTAATAATATTGTCACATTATTTAACATATATGTATCATTTCATTGTCAAAGTTTATTATATTGTATCACTGCATTGAGGTATTCTGTATAAAGCAACTTTTATAATATACTGATCGAACGTAGTGTGAGTGATTGAATTCCCCAATTAATTTAACAGTTATATGATTGGTTATACTTAAACTCAATAGGTAATCGTATGTGCTTAGAGAATCAAATAATATATTTAAAAAATTAAAAGAATTTGTTTCAAAATTTTATCGAATAAGTTTTCAAATTAAAATATATTTTTAGAATTAGTTTAAAACTTTTTGATTTGTCATTTTAGTTTATATATTTCTCTAAATTTCTTGGAGTGAAATCTCAGTTCAAAAGGATTAAAATACTGTCACTATTGAAAAAGAGTGACAAATTTGCACTCTTGATTAAAAGTGACAGATTTTCACTCTCTTTTTGGAGTGAGATTTCACACTTATGCAATAAGATTCACTCCAAAAAAGGAGTGAGATTTTTTTTCTTTAAAGTGAGTTTTATTCCAAAAGAAAAGTAAAAATTTACCACTCTTATTTAAGTGTGCAAATTTTAGCTGTTTTTCAATAGTGGAAATCTTTTCATATTTTAATCTTTTCGGAGATTTTACTCCAAAAAATAATTTATTTTTTATTTCTACAATATTAATTCAACGAAAGCATGACAATTATTAAGATAATTTGTATATATAAATTCATATTTTAGCCTAATATTTAAAATGTTTGGTTTTTGTAAAATATCTGTCAACGTGTATACTATCAAAGAAATAATCATAAATTAACAACTGAAAGTCGGCTAAATCTATACAAGTTATAAATTACAAGTGTTATTTAATAGTATTTGACTACTATTGTACAACATTCAATAAGTAAGTATATTGTTTAATATTAATAATAAATAAGTAATTGAAACATTGAGAATGTTCATCGATCTTTCTTGTTTGCACACCCGTTATACACGCATCAGACTCTCACCGTTGCGTTGGAACACTTGAAGCTCCGACCAGTTACGGCAACAATAGGCTTTGTCTTCGCACCGTCGGTGCTCACAAATTGGTAGAAATCTTGATTAAAGGTGCAATCCTCTCTGTTGCTGACTGCGGCAGCAAATATGAATTGCAGCCCCGATGCTCCTGTTCCCTATATCAGATGAAAATAAAAGAAAACGTGTCCTTGATCGCACTCACACAGAGAATCAATAAATGAATCCAATTATGTATATGTTTCTAAGCATAAATTAAACAAATTGTTTTATCTTTTATATAATAAGCAAAATATCTTAATAATTAAATTAGAATTTACTTCATTAAATATATAAATAGCATAGATTTATTGTTGATTTAGAATTTATATGATTTTGTACCGAGACTGTAAAAGAGATGTCTTAAAAATGCAATTTTTATACAGATAATGGTGTTAACGTAAACATTTATGTACTTTATTGGAAAAAAATAGTATTCGGTATAAACACAAACAAATTTCTATTAAAATTGTTTTTTTCTTTTATTCTGACATTAAATCGGCTGTTATATCCAACTAAAATTTTGCAAGAAAAAGCTGATTTATTCGCGCCTACATGCGTGTGTGCTTTGATGTATTGTATATTTCTTATTGGAATTGAGTTCTTCATATCTTTTTCATATACGCTTTTATACGCTTTTATAATGACGTTATAATTTATTTCTGAAAATATAAAAAGAAAATATTCTTTTAATTCGCACAACAACTTCAATAATAAAATCTGTGAGATTGTTAATTGCAAACTTCAGATTAAAATCAGAAAATTTAAAACGTTTATTTAATTATTACATTAATTTATTAATATATATTAGTATGATCAGATAAAAAGATGATAAGTACTGTAACAACTTCCGGCACAGTATCTGATGTTACGCATATCTGATTTTGGCTAATTGTAAGTACAAACTATGAATAGGGAGACTGACAAGAAACACGTTTTTACACGTTTTGTTTTGTTCTATATGTTGCCACTTACAACCAGTGATGTACATTTAACCCCTAACACTACAAAGAATCATCCCCTCCAGTTTTGCCCCACCAAATGACGCCGCGCTCGACTAGCTTCGGCGCTGAGCGAGCAAAGCAGCGATAGAGGTTATCCTTCTCGTCTTCGGCAGTCTTCGATGCGCCAAGAGCGAACGAACGAGACAGCACGAGAGAGAATCTGTCCTTCTTGTTCTGATCGTTTGTAACAAGCGAGAAGGACAGAAGGGCTCTCTCACGCTGTCTCGTTCGCTCTTGGCGTATCAAAGGTTGCCGAAGGTGAGAAGGATAGCCTCTACCGCTGCTTCGCTCGATCAGTGCCGAAGCTAGTCGAGCGCGGCATTACTTGGTGGGACAAAAGTGGAGGGGATGATTCTTTGTGGTGCCGGAGGGCGCCAAATGTGCATCACTGCTTACAACGCCTATGATAAGTTACTTTCATCTCATCTGAACGGTAATTTCTTGTCGTTCCCCCTATTCACAGTTTAATTATTCACAATAGCAATCTGGATTTCTATTTCATTTGGTCTTTTAACCGTCTGGGAATGATACCCGCATGATGTTTTGGAGATTATCTTCCCTTGACTGAATTTTTACTGTGTCAACGTATGCAACGCGATGCAGAGCATCTATCATGGAAAAAATCGAAATGGATTTCGATCGGAATTATTCAATTATTCTCTAGATTTCTGTTGTGTTTTCTAGGGAAAACGGAATAATTCCGATTGAAATTCATTGAAATGTTTCAAATACCCAGGTTAATAAAGACTCAACGTTTACGTGCTACGAATTTTAAACTTCATCAGTCTATGCTCTGATAAAGACTCAAAAATGAGCCAAAACGTGCTATTCGTTAAAAAGTTATTAACAAAATAATTTTTATAAAAAGAACGTAATTTTTAAATTGTATATTTTACTAACATACATTTTATATAATTTACATAATGCTATTCTTTTATACCAAAATGGAATAAAGGAGATATTTCATGCAAAGCGAGGTCAACCCACATCTTCCCCGCTTAGAGGTGTTTGACTTTCCATGCGAGCGAGGTTTATCCAGTGCCGTAAAGGTGCAAAAGCATATAATCTTTCTCATGTTATTGATTTCAGTTGATTCATGTATTCAAAGTACGACACGAAGAAAAAAATACGAAAAATGACGAAAACTTGTATCTCTGACATCGAGAATCTTAAGACTGGATTGCTAGACACAAATTTATTAGTTTACACAGGTACAATTATATATTATTAATACTTTTCAATCCCAGAAATGAGAAATTAGCAAAAAATATTGAGGATTATTATATATGTTCTAGCATTTAGTTCTAGCTTTAGAAGCGTCATTAGGATTTGTATAATAATTTGAACAAATTTAAAACATAAATTTCAATACTACTTCAAAATAAGATAAATTTATGATTTTATTTTTATGATCACTCTTCCTGTATCGTTTATCTACACCTGTAACTGTCAAGAATACCCCCCCCTCTCCCCCTTCGCCCCTCTCCCCTCATTCTCTCTTTCTTTCTCTATCTTCTCTCAAGATAGAAAGAGATGTAACGAGTCCTGTTAAACTGCCATCTTTCGATTTCAAGCT
>NW_017305884.1:622304-632859 GCF_001594115.1 Trachymyrmex septentrionalis
GTGTGTGTGTGTGTGTGTGTGTGTGTGTGTGTGTGTGAATCTGCCCCATCTCTCTTCCTATCTAAAGCCTGTATCAGACTACCGACTCTGCAGGCCGACCCGACTGTCAATTCTGACTACCGATCAATAATGACCAATCACAGTAATGGTGTTTTCGGCCCGACCGAATTTGCACCAATCATCAATGGAATTAATGACGTTTCGTCCTATTGATAGAGCGTGTAACGTCAACCAATAGCAAAGCATTTTCTAACCCAGACTGATGTAAACCCGATCGGGCGAAAACGCTATAAGACTGATTCAATGTGATTGGTCTATTATTGATTGGCAGTCGGGTTGGTTTGAAAATCGGTAGTCTGATATAAGCTTCAAGGCATCCAAATTTCTATGCGAAGCGAGATTTTTAATAAGTTGAAATCTAATATTTATTCCTTTCCTAATATTTCCTCCATTGTGCGCAAGGCTTAAGATGTTGGCAATGACGGCATATGAATAAACATCATTATTTTGTAACAATTTAATAGTTAATCTCGCTTTGTAGAGTGACACTAACATAAATGCACTTGTAACAAAAGGATTAGATATACTTAAATCTTCTTTATTTCAATTCACATTTTATTTTCTTAATAAAAGCATTAACTATAAAATAATGGTTTACGAATAAATAATATTATAAGTTTGAAAAAAGTGTCTAACAAAAGTTCTATATTTAGCTAGATATTATACAATTACTCAATACCTTAAACTCGAAAAGAAATTCCATCTTCACAAACGCAAACAATTGACTACGTAATGTTCGTACTTAAAGAATAAAGTTTGATAAAAGAATGAATGAGAATCTATGTAGCACGTTTGTTTTTGTATGTAATTAAATATTATATTTATTAACCTCAAGACTTTCAAACATATCTGCGTTAAAAAAAAACGCGATTTCTCATTATGAGAATCGTAAAAGCTCATTCATATGAGCGTAAATTCAAATAAAGATCAATAACATATCACAGTTTCAGAATTATATTCGTTACATCTTAAAAATAATATCATTGACGCGCGATATTTTTACCAGTACCATCTCTTGATTACGTATACGCATAACAATTTTTATTTTATACGCGATAGCCAATAACGACATCGGTTAATCGCTAAAATATAATCGGAATGCAAAACACATTTATAAGTGATCTCTGATCGATTTTCGTTTTCTTAACACAACAGTTTGTTTTCATTTATAAATAAATGCGTAGGTTAAAGCGATACATTTCAAATATGGTACAATACAATTTTTAACGAAATAAAATAATACAATTTTCGACGTTCAAGTTTGCTAATGTTGATGCATGTATGAAGAGTATTGAAGGGTACCAAATAAGAAAAAATCAAACTTGAATTTCAAAAATTGAATTCAAATTTTATTTTATTGTATCATATTCAAAACTACCACATTACCCTATGCAGAATTATAGCTGTGTCATAGAAGACGTCGGGACATTAACTGCAATTATTCCTCATCTGGCCTGATCGAGTAACAACGAAGCTGCCTCTTCCACGTCATATTTAGTCTGCTTTAAAGCATTTTCACATTGTTGTTTAGTAGCCAATCCCAATCTGAAATTGTAATAAGTCCAATTTATAAACTTTTACCATTAAAAAAACCTATTTAAAAAGTAAAGTGTTATAATTATTAACTTTTTATAGGATAATGTTCTTGGAAAGAAAACAAGTTTGTATTTTTTCTGTTTCTTATAATTAAAAACGGATAAATCAATATGCAGATTTGTTTACAACACAATAGATATAAAAATTATATATTTAATTTCTTACATATTAGAATGTAATTTCAAAATCATAGAACAAAATAAAGATGTTAAAGTATATTCATATTTATATTCAGTTTCCTTATTACTGTGAAGTGAATGTATAGTCTCGTAAATCGTACATTTGTATTGTAAATCATACATATGTAAGTTGCATTTTAATCGCTATTATTAACTATCATTAAAAAATTGTTTATAAGGTGAAATAACCTTTGATAATAATTTATTCGTATAAAACTCGATCGGAACAACTACGTTCAGCACTCAATTTCTCTTTCATTTATATATGTTAGATTATTAGTAAGATACAAAGTCGCGTGAAAATATATGAAGATATGTGAAGATACTACGCTAGTTTGTAATAATAAGAATTAATAAAACACAATAACGTTTGTAATTTCAGAAGCAAGATCAGAAAAAAACCAATGTTTATAAACCTTTTGTGTTATTTTTATGTATTGAATTCATTTCTGAGATTATGTCCATATGTTATGAAACACTCTACATATGTTTTCGATTACACCAGCACAAATATTCTCCTGAAAATAAATTGATTTATAGAAAAATATATACCTCATGAGATTTTCAAGTTTGACCTGCCTGTCCTTCGTGATCTGCTTAGCAGCTTGATTTGTATCCCAACCAGTTGCCTGCAATGCAGCTAATATCTCCTGCTGCGACGCATCTACAGTCTCTTTCTGTACCTTCATGATTTTACTCATTCTAAATTCGTCGCTTAATGACATTACCAATTGCTGAGAGGCTGCGGTGAGCGGCGGACTAGTACAGGCAGAATGCTGATTGACCTGTAATAGATTTACCTTGGCAGCAGCAAAATCATTCAGTGTCGTTAACGCACTTTTAGTCGACGTAGAAGCTTCAGCTTGCAATAGATTTGAAGGTCTACTCAAGTTGCATTTTATTGCGGGATTATGACTCTGCATATAATCATTCTGGCTAGATTTAAGCAAACTTCGAGTCGTAAGAGGAGCAGGTGGGGGGGTATAAGTCGGTGGCTGTTTCAGATAAGAACTAAAATCGCAAGCGTGTCCTTGAATAGGTTGATTCTTGAGGTTGATACTCTTTTGTAGTGGTTGGTTACCAGCACTTTCCTGAACATGATTTTGACTGGATTCATTGCTGAGGTTATTAGAATAGTAATTTCGGAGAATGTTCTGTCGAACAGTTTTGTTGTAGAGTGTATTAAATTCGTTCTGAGACAGCTGTTCTAGATTAGGGACCTAAAAAAATTAAAATTGAAATTTATTATTCATTATATTTTTAGATCCCAAGGTTTGTTAAAAATAAACTTGATAAGCATTATTGTCTTATTTTTATGTAATTATGATGATTTGTTATTAGATCACTTTAGATTTTAAGTTAATAACTTTTTAATAAATAATGAGCGACGGCTAAAATTTCTTGAAAGTCACTTAGGATCATAATGACATATGTCAAGGTCAAATTCATCGGAAAGGTTATCCCTCCAATCGGCATATAGCCGTTTTTTAAATTAATTTAATTGACATATATATAATAATATTAAACTTTTGAATTATTTCTCCTTATCAAATAATGGTTTACAAAGATGGTTATATTTGTTAAATAGGCACTTGTTATGGAGGCACCTATATTCTTGAAACTCGATATCAAAATGCATTGTCAAATATTGTAATGTAAAGATTTTTTAATCTTGCTATCTTAAAATCATCTATATGGTAAGATAGTAAGAGAGAGGGGGGGAGGGGGATTGGTTTATTTTTAATCTATAAATGGAATAACTATAGATAAAAAGTTTGTATAAAAAAAAGATTACAAAAGAATCTTAATACGTGTGGCTGAACGATCTATAATTTTATCAGTTTGATGATTTCAATGACTGAAATTATGTACTGAGGAAAACTTATTTTTTAAGGTCCAAACGTTTTTAATAGCGACATTAATTTTATTTTTGATTAAATAATATAGATATTTAAAAACGTCAAAAACATCTAGCTAGACTCATTAGCCCTTCATTGTGAATTTATTATTTTTAAATTTTTGTTTGAAATATTTTGCATAATCTGTGCGCATAACAAATTATAACAAGTTATTTTAAATCATAAAATAGAATATCCTATTCTGTGTAATTATATAGGTACATACCGTTTGTTTCAATTCGGCGTATACTTGTTGAGATAAAAGTGTAACAGGTTTTAATTGTTGTGACTGCTGCAAGTTATTTTGTATGTGGGCGATTTCATGAACGTTACTTGTGCTAGATGATACTGCCATATTTTGAGGACAGGTTTGAGGCAACGCGAAATCGCCCATACAAAAACCTGGTGCTACACTCGGTGAGTAATTTTGATTTGATAACGAATAAATCTGTGCCCGATTAGATGCAACCTTGGAAATATTACAATGCCCATGCTGAGAGAATTCGCCTGTGCTCTTGTCAGAAACATAATTGGCAGTCGTTTGAAGTAGATTAAAGTCAGTATTCTGAAGATAATGCTGGCTTCCATTGGTTAATGAACAAATCTGGGTTTGATTCACTTTAGAAATATTAGCTGCATCACACTGAAGATAATTCCTAGCACTGGAAGAAATGTTACTAATGGCAATCTGTTGCAAATTGAAAACATCGTGGTCAATGCTCAATGAATTTGGAAGATAACTTTGGCTGTTTGATGAACAAATTTGTGTTTGATCTACTGCGGTCTTGGCAAGGTTGCAAGATCCGTGTTGAGCCTCGTTCGTGTTACTATCAGTAGTATGATCAGAAGTTCCTTCAAACAGATTGATATTATCCTGATTAGCATGCAACGTATTTTGAGGATAAGTTTGATCTGACAGACAAGCTTGTGTCTGTATAAGAGTGGCCTTGGTGACATTGTAGGAACTATACTGATTTTGATCATTCGTATCATTATCGAAAGCGTTAGTAGCAGTTTCTTGAAGTCGATTAACGTTCGCTTGGGTCACTGAAACGGACATTAATATTTGGTTAGCTGCCGAATTAGTCAGGCAAATATTTGGTGATGTCTGCTGTGATAGACCTTGCGTTTGCTGCCAAATTTGATTCATTATAACCTCAGTGGCGGATTCTGATACACAGTGGTCGTTCTGGAGTCGCGGTCTTTCAACATTTGTGCTTTTTGGCTGCCAGAAGTTTTGTACTTTGTTAGATGATGTCGATAAAGTGTTTGCTCGATTTATAGTCGCCACTGGCGACTTCGGTTTTCCTTGTGGTGGAGGCTTTAATGCTGGAATAAGTGACAAAGGTCTGGCAGCGTCCTCCATCATTGAAATCTGATGAGTAGACGTAGAATTCTGTTGCAATTTTTCTAACGATGAGTTTGCGGAAACAGTTTCCGGCTGTTGGCGTTTACTGTTGCTAGCGTTTGTGTTTTTGGTCGCCTCCTTCTCACCTAAATGTTTCTCCAGTTCGGCCAAGAAAACCGGGTCCAGTTTCTTGGCGACAGCAGTAACTTCTTGACGATCAGAATTGGTATTCAACGACAACTCGTTCATGCTCTGCGCGAGCTCAAAATTAGACTTAGGCTTCGGCAGGTTCACGTGGCTAAGAGGAGGAGGAGGAGGAAGGGAAGGAAGGGAAGGAAGAGAAGAAAGAGAAGGAAGAGAAGGAAGAGAAGGAGGTGGTGGTGGAGGAGGAGGTGGAGGAGGAGGAGGAGAAGGAGGAAGAAGAGGAAGAGGATGAGGAGGAATTGTAGCAGCAAATGATGATACGGAACTGTTATCAGAAATATTAACATATGTCTGCGCAGCGGAAGTTTTTCGTAAATCTTCCGGCCAGTTAGACCAGGTAGACCAACTTGATGCACACGGGCTGATTTTATCTATTTCACTATAGTGATTTGTAATGTCATCTTCTTTCACGTCTGTATTCAAATTAATTGCATTCTCCTGACATCCCTTGTATAGATTCATCGAGTATTGGCAAGTCTCCTGAAAACAGAATAAATAAAAGATAAATAATAAAGAGCATGCAGCCACAGCAATAGATGTTAAACAAGTCATACATTTAAAATTTCAAGTAAATAAGTAGACGTTTCGGTCAAAATTTGACCATCATCAGCATAAAAAGATGACAAAAATGAAAGTCTTACAAACTAAAACGCAAGTTGGATGTTAAAATAAAAATTACATAGAGAATTAATAAGCAAAAGGTATATTCAATTACAGCCGAAATGATCGCACTTTAAAAGTTAAAATAATTTTTTCTCGCTTATGGTATGACATAACAATATGAATAGAAGTCAGAAATTTTGGATAATGCTAACGCCGGTAGTACTGTAAATTTCAAGCTTCAAGCTTATAACTTGAAAAGTTCTTAATGAAAAACAATTTTATTAGAATATTTTAAAAAGCTCTTGGTAAGTTATAAGAATATGAATAATGAATAATGAAAGAAGGGAAGGGAGTTCCATTAAAAAAATTCAAAATGACTTTGACAGCACCACTCAAAATCAAATCAATGGTACCTTCTTATGTCCCCCTTTGAATTTTACAACTTTTATTTGAAACATCTTTTGTACGTTTCGAGATATTTTGGTGTAAAAGTTAAAATGGGACATATATGTAAATATATTATATAATAACAATAACTTCAAACCATATTTTTTCAACATTTACAGTATTCAAAAACTTCTTGATTTTTAATAATATTTAAATCAAATAATTATTTCGGATTCGAAATTTTCATTATACATTATAAATAATTCAAAAATTTGTCTCTAATACATCGCTATAAGAACATACCTCTGTATCAGTGGAATTATTCACAGTATCTTGAACGTTTTCTCTTTCTTTCTGATCATTCACATTTCCATACGTCTGCGTCTTCAGATAATTATTAGCTACATCAGTAGGCACATGACTATAATACCGCGAATGTGGCGGCTTCATAAATACCGCGGAAGTATCAAAGGGATCAGAATATGCAGGGTCCACATTACCAGGAAAATTGGCATACGTTCTACCTTCCTCATCCTGCCAGGATAATCTCTCATCATCAATAGGTTCATCCAGAATGTTAATTACTCGCTTACATGCAACATGCATATTTGTGTTCGCTGACTCCTCAACGGACAAGTCGATCAGAGTATCCTCTTGGCTCACGCTCGAAGTTGACGATACTTGTGAGGACTTGATAGGACTCGACCTAGCATCGTTGTGCAATTTTGTGTAATTAAATTGTTTTTTAGTACGCGGAGTGCCACAAGAAAATTTCTTTTTTGTTTGATTATCAACCGAGGATGCCACCAACACATCCGGAGGATCCATTGGGTTTCTTAAATATACATCATCAATGTAAACGGGACTACCCCAGCTCTTGCCAAAGGGCGCTCCGTGTCCTGTATGAATGAATGAATTTTCCAACGGTTTACTGATGTCTTCTGGTTGTTTTCGACGCATTGGATCAACTAGACAACGTGGAAAATGCGCTATTTGAAAAGTTCGTTGATTTTGGCCTTTCCACCAGTAATTTTCCGGTCGACCATCAATGATCGCAATCTGGTCTCCTGATTCGATGGACATTTTGTCGGTTTCCTCGAAGGAGGTTAGAGCCTTCATTACAGACGGTACCATACCAGTCAGTGATTCCTTCAACGAAGCAAATGTTGGTCTCTCCGAGGGTTCTCTCGCCCAGCAACGAAGCATCAACTCATACATATATGGAGGCATTGCTTCTGGCTTGTGAAGCCGCTCGCCCTCGCGATCAATTTTACGCAAGATTTCAGAACCGTTTAATCCTATCCAGGGTTCTTCGCCAAACGTTAACATCTCCCATAGCGTCACAGCGAACATCCAAACATCTGACGCATGACTAAAATGCCGAGCCTTGAGAGACTCAGGAGCGCACCAGGGAAAAGGTACTTTTTTATGTTCTGTCATAACATAACAATCTTCTTGTTGAGGAAGTGCTCTCATCAAACCGAAGTCGCCGATTTTGATTTTATCGATGGTACTCAGTAAAACATTTCTACATGCCAAATCGCGATGTAAAAAACGCTTTGTTTCTAAATATGCCATACCCGTGGCAACTTGCAACGCATAATTACAGAGTGTAAGAATCGAGATTCTACTGCATTGCTGCCGTAAATAATCAAGTAACGCGCCTAAAGGTGCGAGTTCGGTCACCATCATCATTGGTTGCGATAGCACCACACCATACAATCTAATAAGATTATGATGATCCAAAGTGTGCATTGCCTGAACTTCCGAAATAAAGTCTTCTATAACATTTGGTTGCGTTAAAGCATCTTCTTTGAGAACTTTCACAGCGACAGGCAGAGTTCGTCCCGAGGGGGAGATCCATTCTCCTCTTCTCACTACACCAAAACTTCCATCGCCTAACTTAATGGATAATGTCACATCTTTGTCTTGTATAAGACATGTCAGCACCGAGGAAGTTTCGACGGACTGTGAAGCTCGCTTATTGCTTTTACCGCTGCTACCAGGTTTAATTTTTGTAATTAAACTCTTTTTCCATTGGGCATTCCGTCTTTTCTTTATCGCATCCAATAGACGTCTGACACCAGGTTTACCCAGACCAATTTTCTCCAAATCTTCTGCTTGGACATAATCAAAATGATGCAAACGAGTAATCTGCAGATCATCTCGAATTCGCGTAAAGAATTGTGAGAGCTGCACATCATGCAGCAGTTCTTGAAGCCACTTTATACCTTCCTCATCTGCCATAATGGAGATATTGCCAAATTGCAGATATTTAATCAAACTTAGAAATACGTAGATATTTTTTCAACATATATGAAATCCTAAAAAAAGATATTATAATTAAATTTACACCGATATCATCGTACATTTGATCGATGAATTCTATTAATTATATATTTTAAATTTTACATTATCTATCCATTATAATCATTTAAATTTATAGATTTTGAAAATTAGGAATTTAACTGATTTGAAAATTAAATTAAATGAGAAATACAGGTTTGGTATGAATCGCAACGATCAATACAGAGGGCACAAACAAAGTGTCCGTATCGTTTTTCTTAAAAAACGTTTCAGATAAAAGTAGTAAAATTTTAAATGGCGCATTAGAATGTTAGTGTGACTTTAAATAGCGTTATGAACTTTTTGTGTTCCGAATTTTTTTATCTAATTGATGTTTTTAAAACTTTACATGCGACTGAAATTTTTCAAGTTATTATGAATTAAAGAAGTTCAAAATTTTTTAATTTAAAATGGCCAAACCAACGTGACGAATCAAAATAATTCTAATAATTTTTAATAAAACATTTAATATTTCGCTATTTATAAAAATAAATTATTTTACAAGTAACAGATTTCAATAATAATTCAAGTGCAGCAACCCAGAAACAAAGTTTTAAAATAATAAGACTATTTTTTGTTTTTAATCTATCACTGGTACATAAATATATTATTCATATTTTAGAGACTCTACAAAAAAAAAAACAACTAATACTTAACGTCACAAAATTTAACAAAATAATTAAAAACTGAGGAAAAAAGTGGATCTCTGAGAAATTCATCATGATGCAAGATTACAAAATCACTTAAAAATTTTGTAATGTAAACCGTTATTTTTTATTGCATATTCTTATAGCTGATTTTGAGAGCTTTTCATAGCACTATGATAAAAGTATTTTTCAAATTATGCCGCTTGAAAATTACAATATTAATGACAATTTCAATATAAAAATAAAAATAAAAGGAATGGCTCCAATGGCCTTGACTTCGACATATAATATCATAATTCTGAATAACATTTAAAGGTTTTAGTCGTCAATTAAATACTTTAAATAATGCTAATGTCAACAATATTGTAAGCGTTATAACTCAGAAATTGAATAATGAAAATACCTTTATTTAGTGCTTTGAAAAGCTGTCGAGATCAGCTATAAGAATATGCTATAAAAAAATAGGATTTTCATTTATAAATTTTGAGGTGATTTTTATATGACCTTAACAACGATCCAAAATTACAATATTGCTGTCCAATCCGCCACTTAAAATCCTACAATTTTTGTCTGGAACATTAAAAAAAATATATATATATACAGGGTGTTAATTAAGTATGTTGCCATACTCAACAGAGATTCTTTGGTTTATTTCAAGTAAAAAAGTCCATATAAACATATGTCCTAAACGGCTTAGTTTCCGAAATACAGATGAATGTTCGCAAATGTTTGACGAAACGGTAAATTGCATTGGAAATCTTCCTGCATAAATATGCCTTGCTTCACGTGAGTTACTATTCGCACAACCGTAAACAAAGTGACAAAGTGACAAAGTGACAAAGTCAAAGTCAAAGCCTCCTAGATCACCAGACTTAAATCCTTTGAATTATTTCCTTTGGGGACATCTGAAAGCATTGATTTATACCACCCCAATTGAGAATAAGAATGATTTGGGGAATCGAATAGTTGCTTCATGCGAGGCAATGTGTAACACACCTGGTATCTTTGACCGTGAACGTCAATCTTTGAGAAGAAGGCTCGATGAATGTATCATGGCGCAAGGTAAACATTTTCAACAATTCATCTGTTATATTTTATCAGAAGAACTGTGTAAAGCCTGTTTTTGTTTTTCTGTTTTCGACTAGTTTTTCACTAGTTCAAGCTGTATTTCTTTCAAATAAGCAGATTATTACTACACGTTAAAATTTTTTATTTCTAAAAAAAATTAAGCCGTTTAGGACACATGTTTATATGAACTTTTTTACTTGAAATAAACCAAAGAATCGT
>NW_017305884.1:632959-637878 GCF_001594115.1 Trachymyrmex septentrionalis
GAACAAAAGAAAGTAAAGATACTGAGTACAAAAAGTACAAGCAACGCAAGCAGACGTTTTATATTTGCAACTATAATTATTTTTATTCGTTGTAACAGAAAAAAGTAACTTGTTATAAGTTTGTTTTTTCAATAAATAACGCATAGTAGAGGCAAGTTACTTTTGAAAAGGATTTTTCTAATCTTAGCGCAACTCAGTGTTTAGTTAGTTATCATTATAATCATAAAAAATTACGATTATCAAATTGTTATCATAAAAAATAATGATAAGAGTAAGAGCACAAGACAACAGATTATGACCAACATAAAAGATTCTTAACTCTTCTATTTCCAGCAGTTTTATCAAAAACTTACAAAAATTAAAAAATTCAAATTAAAAATATCCTAAGCTCAAAAACAATTCAAATTAGTACAAAAGGATAAATATGCATCGCAAAGGTGTCAGTTGCTAAAACAAAATATGTGAAAACTAATATACATAAATATAATGAGATATATGTTTCAACCTTTTAAATGTTGGTCATCCTTAGTGTGATTAACAAAATTACATTTATGTGTATTAGATTTTACATATTTTATTTTAGCAACTGACATTTTTGCAATGCTTATTTGCCCTTTTCAATTAATTTCAAAAATTTTAAATCTGCACTCGACACGACTTTAGATGCAATTCTAAATTCTTTCTTGTCTCTCTTTGATTTTTTTTCTATAACTTGTGCAAAATATAATCAGTAAGACATAGATCTTAGGCAAAAATAAACCTCATCAGATAATCTGCCCTTTATTGAATCCTTTATGGTAATTCAAAAACTTTAAATGACACCAACCTGCAAATATCACTTCAGACATTGTTCAGGAAACGTTGATGCAAGTGAATTATCCATAAAAAAATCACTAATACCCACACTGAAGTTTCTCACGGAACATTTCCTAAAATATCGTCTATTTTAGGATACGCGATAATAGCGTTGTCAGCCTTTGCTCTATCGGAATTTTTGCAACCAGCACTTTCACTTGATGTTTTTCCAGTACAATACACATTCTCTAATCGTTGCGTCCTAACCTAAAAGCGTAACAGTTAATAACCGAGAAACGATTTTTATATATATGTACTAGGTATGGTATATACATAATACGTACGTTAACATAAGTTCACTTAAGCTACGTTTCACTTGACACTCGCAACGTTTATGAAAGCATTTCATCCTTGTTGTTTGTCAAATGTTAAGCAAGAATATTTGTGAGCGTTGTGAGTATCAAATAGAACGCACTCTCACCGATCATCGTGAACGAAACTACTTCGGTTGAAAAAAAAAATCATCAATTGTGATTACTTGCGGTTATCGAAGAGATTTCGCATACATGAGGCAAGTAGAGGAAAAAAATAAGATGAAAAACGATCGAAGTTGTATGGATTTTGACTGTGCAAAGTGAGAAGAATGTACACAATCACTCAATTTCACAATACAGACAATCACAGACAATTACGGCTGCACTGGGCTGCACACAGGATGCAGCAGATGCAGAAACATCACAGACTTTTATGTACTTCTACACAATCGACACTAGTATATGCATGTATATATAGAGACCCTTAGTCCGGATCTACAAGATTTTTGAACCTTAAGCAATGGACGAATCACAGTCGATTATTCTCCTCGCACTCTACTGTAATTGATCAATTTCTTACGGCTTAAGGCTTAAATCATTCATTGTAAATCCGGACTAAAGGCCATGGCACACATAACAGTAATCCTTTCCATAACAGCAATCATCATAAAGCATTGTGTCGACGATTACAGTAATTAGTGCAACTGAATGCAAATCGATTTTCATATTTTCAGTGCTAATAAATAATTTAATTATTTCAAGGTTATTATCGTAACAACAAAGAATTATGTAATTAAAAGATTTAAATTATTTATTAACACGGAAAATATGTGAATTAATTTACTATGTTCGTGTGAAGCAATTGAAAAGCACCCATAAGAACCTTATGTTACGCATTGTCACGTGCAAAAAAAACAGCTTTCTCATTGGATATCGTTTGTCACTTATCACTCATCAGTTATTCAGTATGCAGAAGGCATATGGCGAAGGTTTCCTTTCTCTGTATTTTCTCACTGTCATGACTGTCATAGCTCTATAAAGTATACCTGTTTAGAGTATTGTGAATCGACGCATAACAAAGTGAGATGTTTTCCGTAAGAGAAAGAACTGTTCTATATTTAAAAAACCTATGGGACAAGCAAATAAATTAGATACGATAAAGCAACTAGATTTGTTTTATATTAATTGAAAACCAGTAATAGAAAATTAGAATTGACATTTGATTCTCAGACATAATATAACAATTTACGATTGTGACGTTTGTCCTGAGTGATAATTGAAATGTATTTACAGAAATATTTCTGATATAAAAAAAATGCTGTAAGCTCTTTTAGTCTCCGGTAAATCTGGAAATTATATATAGCATTAAACAATTACGATTTTAAGCATGGATGTGGTTACTACTAGCTTAGAAGCTCTAATACGTGAGTATAATAAGAACTACCCATTGATTTATAATGCTCCTATTTAAATATGTCAAATTTTTAATATTAAGCTTATTTTACTATGATTTTTCTATTATTATACATACATTATCTGTGTACATATATATCTACTTCTCTATTTTATATATAGAGAGATCATCTTTTATATTCATTTCCTAAAAAAGTAGGCAATACTGTAGAAATACAAGACCATATCAACATAAACAATTCAAACTGAATATTATATAGCTTCACGAATATAGTGATCATTCATAAAAGTTATGTATATTTTAAAGCCTCAGTAAATAGATTGAAAGAGAATGGATTGAAATGAATTGGAATGGATTCAGATTTTCAGAAGTATGCATTCACAAACGTTGAAATGAATCCTTTACAATCCCAATGCATTTTTATTTGCATAAAGCATATTTTTATGCTTTTCAATCTAAAAAAAATTTTAGTTCTATAAGTATATCGTGAATACTGCTCAAAATTATCAATAGAAAATGTAGTTTTTTAATCCTATTAAATTTAAAAAAAGTTTTTCTAACCAATTGAACCCCAAAAAGTAGAAATAGATCACAAATGCTACTGAAGTATGCATTCAGATGGATTCAAATGGATTAAAATTTCAATCTATTTTAGTCTATTCTCGTTTACTGAAGAACAGAAAAATATAGTTAATATTTATTGTTAATAAAAATCATGTAAAGTTTGAGAACGTCATAAAATTGATAAGAATTGACTCTTGATTTTTGACAGTAATTTGTTCTTACATTAATACAAGCTTAATGCAAATTTAGTTGTTGAAATTTTGATCGAATTTGCCAGTAATTTATAGGCAAATTGCTAACATTTTGCTAGGTATTTTTCTATTTTTTATCGTGCAATATGGCTTCCTAACTGATAAGATTAAGTTAACAATGCGTTCTGTGTTCTATTTCTTACTTTTTATTTGTTGTCTTTTTCTCTCCTTATGACTCGGTTTTTCATTATTTTGATCAGTTGACTTAATGATGTTTTATACAATGGGCTTCATCCATGACATCATTATAAATGAAGAACACAACTATCGATAAGATGGTCATAGGTCCGGTTTTTCATTATCAGGTTAATTTGTGCTTAGGCTTAACCTGATTGATATTTTATCCATTGAATAAGATAGAATATTCAATATAATAAAAAACCGAACCTATAACTATTGATTGTTTTATCGACAGTCTTGTTTCTTTTGAAGTTTATCAGTTTTTATTTCGGGCGGTAAAAAAATGAAAAAGAACAAGGCTCTAAACACAAGAACATGGACCTATTCAGATAAACTTGTATAGCTGCATGACTATATGCATAAAGGAAAGTATTTCTTTACATCAGGAAACACCTCACCGATCATCTTGACCTTGACATATGTGTTATAGAGGTGAGGGTATATTGAAGATTAACTTTTCCTTAAAATTAATCAGGTTTTTTTTATATAGTTTCTAAGATATTTAAAGTTTAAAGTGTAATTATAATTTTAGTAGTAAATCTTTACCTTTAGAGAGAAAACTCTGATGACTTTGACATTGACATACATTATCAAAGTCATAACTTCATTTCTGAAGTGACCTTCAGAAGATTTTAATTGACGATCACTATTCATTATCAAGTTATTAACAAAGTAAGTTCTATTACATTTAAAAAGTAAACACATGTCCTCTAATCTATTACATTTATAAAGCATATCACATGTCCTCTAAAGAATTTATAAGGAAAAGTTGATCAGTATTAATTTTTCCTCATATATAATATCAGCGAGGTATTCCCTAATGTAAAGATTTATGAAGAAAACTATCCAATTACATTTCTATCGTAAGGACGTAAAATGCGATTGAATAATTTTCTTTTTGCATACGTTCATACGATTATGCAAATCTGATGGGCCTTAACGCGTTACGTTACATTAAATAATAGGAGCCTATTAAGGCTCTGGAAACGAGGTGAAAATTACAAAAAAGTGAACTAACTTATTAAAATATTAATAACTTAATTGGTCAATATCTAGTGAATTTCATCAGTTTTGTAATTTTTATCTTGTTTCAGGAACCGTATAATAGGCTTCCAGATCGTAAACGGAAGCATGTACGTAAACTTACATCAACGCACATAAAAATTCATAACGTAATGTTAAATATTACGTTATGATAAAAACTTCTTTTTCTTCTACTAAATAATTTTTATGAATGATTTCTATGTTTATAATAGAATTTAAATTATTTAATATAATATGTATTTTTATTATTTTGGAAATAAAAAATATAATCATTAATGATAGAACTGTGCGTGCATGCGTGTGTGTATGCATGTGCGCACGCGTGTATTTATGTTTATTGATATATTAATATATATA
>NW_017305884.1:638319-671727 GCF_001594115.1 Trachymyrmex septentrionalis
GTCAAATCGACATTAAAGTCAACGAAATTCCATCGAATCGAAATATTACTTAAAGCTTATTTTGATATTTATGCTTTATAAACATTTCTTAATAGAAGATGAATATATTCATCATTAGACTCCTAAACAAGCAAATTATACAGTTTTTGTTAAGACATCGATGTTAAATCATGTTCGAAATTATTTCGATTTTTCTTCGAACACAAAATTTTTCGAAAAGGAAATTATTATTGTGTATTAATTATATTTTATTTAAGACAAAGAGAACTTTCTTTTATTATTAAGACAAAGAATTTTCTTTTTTTTTTTTGTTTTAACAATAAAACATAATATTTAATGTACAATAATAATAATTTTATTTTTAAACATTTTTTATTTTATAAACTAATAATAATTAATTAAAGTCCACATACAAGGCAAGTAGAGTATTTGTGTGCACATTATTACACATGGATTTTTACGACATACCTCAAATTATTATGCAAGCAGCAGTAAACAACACTCTTACTTTAGATAAAAAGACAGCTGTTGTTTGTTTGAGTAAATGCGCATAGAGTCGCTGTTTAAATATTGCAACAGAGTATAAGTAACGTACATAAAAGGGAGATCCATACAAAACGGTAATAAAATTTCAAAAATCTTAAAAACTCAGTACAATACTGTAACAGAACCAACAGATCTAGAGGCATTCTACTCGATGTATTGAGAACAAAGTGAAAAATTTGAAAATAGAGATCTAGGTAGTCCCGTCCGTAGTGTATTGTACAAAAGACAACAGACAAAGCATTGCTTCCTAACATTGACTTTTAACTAACAAACACGTTTATAGTAAGACATAATTATGTATTCATCTCTTCTCACACTGTAAATGAATCTAATACATGAATTTATAGTTCTATTGCGTTTGGGCTCAAGTTCAGCGATCATGTCTGTAAAGGTTGCAATAGTGAATGTGGGGAAAAACCAAGACAGCAGCCAGCTTTATTTGCGAAGGATTATTCTGGGATTAAATGCTTGCTTCGCTTGAGCTTGCATAGCATTCCATTAATTTTCTTGTTTTAACAACCTGTTTAAAACCAATCGTATATTCAAGGTAAAATTTTTTTTTATAATTAATGTCTCATCATGAGCTATCATTTGGCATAAAATTCGATTCCAAAATCGAGGGCCGAAAAACGGGTGAAAAATTCATCTTTTTTGCGATCATTCTTTCAGCTTCCAACACAGTGGCGTAGTAAGGGAAGACAATGCCTGAGACAGAAACTTATACCTATTGTAACAAAAGAAAGTTTGCTTTAAAAGGTAACAATTTCACTAATTTAGTTGCTCTTCTTTTGTGTTTTGCTCGACATCTTTTGCCCCTTTCTGCTTATAACGAGAGGCGTTCCATTTAACGTTGCGAATATCATTTCATCCTTTTTGTTATCAAATATTAAACAAGGATGAGATAATGCACGCAAGCATGTGAACATTAAGTGAAACGCATTCAAGGAAGTATATGTATATACTATTGAATCAACGAGGGTCTTAGCAAGGGTATCTGCGGTGGGCCCCGCTCTCTCCGCCCTCTCTTCCTTTACTACGCTACTGCTTCGACATTGGATCAACACTGAATATTTGTAAAAATTCTCACTTGGGTATGTTATTATTTTTGTCAATTTCTTTCTCTACAAATACAATACATAGAAGTCAAATATGTTCGCTCGTGACCCAAAACCCTTAATAAAGAACCCCGAGGTTCTTTTAAAACAATATAAATAAAATAACAAAGATAACAAATACTTTGATCTTAATAAGATCTCAACAATAAGATCTTAACAAGATTTTGAGAATTTAAAATTTATAAAATTTTTACACGACTTGTATATGTAGATTTTTATTTTTCCAGTTATTAGATACTTGTATGAAGAGATGTGGTCCATTATTTCATGCGGAAGTTGGTAAATTTCGTTTTCTTAATGAGATGATAAAATTGGTTTCGCCAAAATATTTAGGTAATCGCACTACAGCGAGTGTACGGCAAAAAGTTCTGCAACTTCTTTATGCATGGATCAAAGAATATCCTCGCGAATCAAAAATTAAGGAGGCTTATGAAATGTTGAAGAAGCAAGGAGTCATCGAGGTTAGCTTTGTCAAATGTTTATATTAACATTTATATATAGTCTGACAATTATGTTTATAGATATTTTCCTGTTTTTCTAACATGGCAATATTAAAAACATAGCAAAGTATTCAATTAGTCGTTTATTTCGCAGTATTACATAGATCAATATAAGAATCATCAAAAACAATCTGGAACTCAGTTTACCACCTTATATACAGAGTTATAGAAATTATTCTAATTGATAAAAACAGTTGTATGTATAGATCCAAAAACCCTTTATTTTTCGAATTGTAAATAAAAAGTAAACATTTTTTTATTTACATCAGCAGAAATAATTACATAGTAAGCAGAAGATCAAATATACAAACATTTCACTTACACATTACCTGGATTTAAATCGATTAAAATCCTCTGAATTTTTAGTTGCAAGAGTATTTCAAGATATTTATTTACAGTAAAATTCAAATTATTTCCGAAATATTTAAATGTCTTTGATAATCATATCATATCAAGATATCGTAAATAAATAGAACGAACGAAACTGACCATGAGTTGAAAAGTGCTACTATTTTGCAATTTTTGTAATAGTTGACGAGATATTAATTTTTAAAACTTAATTTAGTTCGCCCTATCTGCTCATGAGAAGTGAATAAATTGCTAAAATCGCTAAAATAACTAAAATTTACCAAATTAAATAATTAAGATTTTAATAATTTCTGCGATTTATTTCTATCAGGAGCACCGCAAAAAAATGGATATTGTTGTATAGTTTACATTCACTTCTTCAGAGGGCAGTAGTGCGCGGACCATTTTACGATTACAGAAAAAAGGATCCTCTTGAATTTCTCTCTGTTTGAACTATAAATTATATTTAATTTCATTTTATGTATAAAATTAATTGTCAAAATGTTTTTAACTATATTTTTATTATAATTATTGTTATTATTGTGTAGGATTTCATCTTAATTTTATTACTATATATTTAACTCTATATATTTAAATATTATTTTTTTAATTATATTTGTTTAAATAGTATTCTAAATATTATTCAGATTGTATTATTAATTAGTTAATTATTAAAGATTTGCAATATACGGGATAAGAACAAATTACAGGAAGATGCTGCATTTATAATGGCAAACAATGAAGAAAGTAAAAAATCATCTAAGATAAAAAATAATATATTCGAAAATGAAGAGATGTCAAAGCATTTGCGTAGATTACTTCATAGTAAGGATCCTTCTGATTTACAATCTGCAAACCGACTGATTAAATTTATGGTGAAAGAGGTATCTACATTTTAGAGAGATATTTGATATAAAATCTTTAAAGAAATTGAAATTCAAATACAATCGACGCTCTTTACTCGCAGATCTTACGTATCCGATACGATAATCCGTGAATATGGAATGATTAAATATATGATAGTAAATGAGATGTGTTTAAAAAAAATTAAACAAAAATCAAAGAGAAAAATATTATTTTTATATTAAAAATATTATTTAAAATAAAATTAAATGTATAATGTATATGAAAATGTGTGTATATAATTAATATATAATATATAATTATATTACTTAATATATAATTTTAATTAATTTTAGTTGTTAATTGATTTGGAAAATTTATTTTATAAATAATACATAATTTATAGTAGTAATAAAAACATCAATACATTTCGTCAATATTGTTTGCACATATGTGAATGTCCTTCAATTTATTTTTGTTAAATTTATGGTTTTTATATTACTAAAAGATAAATTAAATTTTGTAGTGAAAACTATTACTCTACATTTTATAAATAAATGGAATAATGTGAGCATAAAATCTAACTAACTTTAGAGAAAAAGTTACATGATCACTATCTAGGAGTCAATAACTGAACTATAATTTTCAAATATTTTTTTATTTTATATAAAATTATTTAGCGTTGCGTTACTATCTATACTTTAATTGTGGAATTTACAATTCATTGTAATTAACGAAAAGATTTCCTTGTTGAAAGAATGATCCGTTGGATTTTAGATTAAATCAAGAATAATGATATAATTGCATACATGTACGATAAGTTGTATTCGCAAATATTGCAATATCTATCGCGAATAAAGAAATGCGATCACAGTTATATCGACTATGAATCGTGAATTCGAAAATAAGAAGCGTCGTCAATTGTATTTTTTTCTGTTTCTTATTTTGATATGCTTTAATTTTTGAATTTACATTCATATTTTTAAAGATTTTCATTACAGATATCTCTTTTTGTAGGATGAGGAACGACTGCAGTTAAACTCGCGAAGAGGCATGGAATTAGAATCTGTGCAAAATAATGTAATGCTACTGTCAGAAATGCTAGATTCGTATAATCAGAATGAAACTAGTACAGAGGATCTTGAATTAATGAAAGAGTTGTATCAAGCATGCGAGCGATTGAAACCTATTTTGTTGAGACTCGCCAGCGAAACTCAGGGCAATGTCGAAATGCTTGGTAGCTTGTCATATATTGTCATATCTAAACGATTTATTCATTTTTTAATAACTAGTCTAGAAAATTTTGTTTACGTTTATAATATAATTTAGTTTAAAAAATCAAAGCCGCAATTATACATATTTCAGAACTGAAAATCTGTACATTTTATATAATATAACGAGTCAAAAATATGTGAAGTACTTCAATTTAGATATCGAATTATTTTATAAAAATGACATATCATAAAGATACCTCCAGACGATATGGCCAATGTATACATCAACTTCGCACACATTCGCTAAATATTGACTACATTCGATATAGATAATTATGTATGTCATGTATGTGTATGATATTTGATAATGTTGGCATACATTGGCCATATCGTTTGGAGACGCCTTAAAATTGGATTATTGGACATCAATACCTATTACTTATTTATCTGCATCAATCTTTTTTGTTACCCTAATTTATATAATCAACAAATCATTAATATTTTTAATTAATTTTCTGTGCATTCTGTGACATCAGGTAATGTACTAGCTGCGAGTGATGAGTTGAATCAAGTTTTTGAGAAGTATACGTCTATTATCGTTCTTGGGCAATTCCCCAAATCCACGACAGAGGCTTCTAAGCCAACTTACAATGAACCATCCCTTCTGGATCTATCGTCTCCCACTGAGATGATTTCCTGTAAGAACAGTTTAAGTATGATGCAGAGCACATCGTCGACGGATCATCGCTCAGATATGGATGTGCTCGGAGATATCTTTAATGTACTAGAAAAACCAATAAAGTCTGAAACAAATTTTTTAATGCCAAACGCTATAATGCAACCAATTAGTATCTCGCCCATGAATAAGAAAAGTGAGCATAAATTGTAATTGAAAAAATTTAATGCAAATAATTAAAGACTTACAAAGTGATAAAGTACTTAATATTTTTTGCATTTTTTTAAATATTTATATTTATTCATTATATTGTACTATTCTTCTAAATGACGATAATCCGTAGGCGAAATTACCAACACTGACGAAGAAAAAATAGACAGTAAAGCAAAAGCATTGGAAGAATTGAACGAATTGGGCGAAACTTTACTTAAACAAAGTTTATCGGGTACAGTGTCAACTACACGCTTGTCACAAGGGTAAGCATATTTATGAATATTGGATGAAGATTGAATCTTAAATCTTAAATTTCGGAAGTGCTGAAAATAAAAAAAAAAACAAAAAAATAGTCTTAATCTCTAAACGGACATAAAAAACCTTCATAAAGCTTATATACTGATTATAAATAAGATATATCAAATTCGATTTTGCAGTGCCGAGAATAATTTTTAATTACTTTTAGTCAGAATTTATCTGTCGAGAAAACATGAGAGGTCGGGGATTTTATGACACTGATAATTGATCTGAGAGGAATATTAATAGCATTTTCTCTTGGCTGCACAATCGCCTACTAGTGCAACACTCAGACAGTTTATCGTGTTTCCATTTGAAAGTGGAAATCAAGCGGGAACAGGGTTTTAGCACAATAATGATGTAGTGTACACCATGATGTGCACCACTCTGATGTAGTGTAGCTGAGTGTCGCGCTTACACGCAACTGGTGCGGTGCGAGGGCTGCACCCAGTGTATCCCAAGAGAAAACGCTATAAGTTTACATAATTTTAGCAGATCATACAGTCGTATTGATAATATTCAAAATACTACGTCTGAAACCTACGGATTCTCTTCTACCAAGACTATATGATGTCTGTGAAGTCAGCACGACATTCTATTAATTTTCAAAAAATAATAATTGTTCCGGTAGCACTTTCTATTGTTCTACTGTTCTTTTAAAAATAATAAAATATTTTGTATTTTTAATATAAAAAAATCGAAAATATAGAAATGTTAACTTCACAGACATCATATAGTCTTGGTGAAAGAGAATCCGTAGGTTTCAGATATATTTTGAATATTATCAACACGATATCATAATTTCTGTGGCTAATAACTTGAGAGGTTCTTTATGAAAAAAAGTTTAATTATATCGATTAAAAAATATTTTAATATTATCTAGAAGAATATATAATAAAAAAATTTACGAAGTGCATTAATCTTAACAAAGTCAATCTCATAATTATTATGTATCTTTCAAAATTAAAAAATTTTTGTTTAAAACATTTTTTTATTAAAATAAATCATTATTAAAATAAATTTTACTGATATGTGATTTAACACTTTTTATTTATCCCACTTTAAATTCAATTGTATACTCAAAATATTTTCAAAACATACAATTAAAAAAAAATATTTGATTTTTTGCAGCAAAACAAATAATAACGTGACAAAAATTCAAAACATCTATGATTCCAGTAGAAAACAAAATTCGTCCTATAATTCTAATAATATGTCGCAACATATTGCAACAGAGCAACCGAATACGAGGAAATGTGAAAGAAATAGTAATTTAGACATTTTTGCATCTTCAAATTCATCAAAAATTAATGTTGGTTTGTGCAAGAAAAATAGTAATTCAGAAATAATGGATGTAAAAATACAATCGCAGGAAATAACGCAATTGCAGAATGGTATATCAAGGATAGCAAATATTGAGCCTGAAATCAAACCATTGACTGATATCACTGTCTGCCTTGAAGACATTAAACCAGGTTATTAGATAAATTTATCTATTATGATATTGTTTTATTTTGTTTATGTTTTTAATTTTTTTTATTCTATATTTCTTGGAGAATGATCCACCTATAAAATACCGGAATACTTCAAGAATTAAACCCGGTAGGCAAAAATGTTTCAGATAAAAGTGTTACATGATTTCAAGGAGGCTAAATAATGTAAAATTAATTTTCTAAAAATCGATTTTTCAAGATCGTACAAAAGTCACTTTCACTTTTTTTAATTTAATAATATGATTTTTTTTACATAATATAATTCCTCTAATTATATTCTGCATATAATAAAAAGTATGAAAATAGAATTATAAAAAAAACTATAGTTTCTTATATTATAATAAGTTATTTTATATTATATTTGGCATAAATATTGACTTAAAGAATTAAACATTTAAACTGTTCATTTTTTGGTAATTGTGCTTTTATGCCAAGAATAATGAGATGAATAATTGAATAAAACACATAATTGTTTATTTAAAAAATTATGTATATATTCTGCAATATGCAATACATTCTTTTTAAGGCAACTGTTTTTTCTTTACATTAATTGATGTATCTGATTATACATAAGTATTGGATATGATAATTAAAAAATTAATAGTTTACCAAAATATTTAATTTTTTATGTCAATATGTGTCAGAATATAGTATAAAAAAACATACAACTCTGAAAGTATTGATTTTTTATATCCTTACCTTAATACTTTTATATGCAGAATAATTTAGAGGAATATTATGTAAAATAATTATTATTCTATTTAAGAAAATCTCCATATGGCTTTAAAAAAATAGATTTTTGAAAATTGGTTTTATCATTATTTATATCCCATCGAGATATAACTTTTATCTAAAACATTTTTGCCTACCGAGTTTAATTTTCAACATATTTCTGTGTTTTGTTTTAGGTCACCGTGTATACATGCACGCGTGCATGTGTGCGCGTGTGCATGTGCATATAATTAAAAAAAATAATGCTAATTACTTTACAGGGACAAATCCACCTATAACAGTAATTGAGGAAAGAAATGGCATAAGTGTGGTGCTTCATTTTGCTCAGGATAGCCCTAGATCAGATGTATCTGTAATAGTAATTACTACAATGAGTAAAAACACAAAGCCACTTAGTAATTATTTATTTCAAGCGGTTGTGCCTAAGGTAAGTATTGTGAAGATTTAAAATTTTCTAAATTTCTCATATAAAGTACATGAATTTTCGATATAACTTAACACTTTCTTAATATACTTGCATAATAAGAAAGGAAATAAGTGCTTAGCACAAGTTTCCCTTCAGTTGTTATCATGTTGTTACCAAAATAGTAATTTCGTTTAAAGCAATCTAAAGGCTTTTTGCGAACAAGGGTTGTTTGCATAAACGTGCGGAAATGCTCTAGCATACTTATTGCTATAAAAGTTGCCATAATCTGTTGGAAAAACCATAAAATATATAGTTTATTTCTGTCAATTGAATGAAAATGGTGCGTTGTCGAGCAGTCTGTGGCACTGCCACTAGAGAGACGCAGCGAGTTTAATTTTTCAAATTTAAAAAACAACATAGAATAGGATTAAAGAACATTGAAAGATTTTTGTGTTCTAATAAAATAATTTTTTAAGAGGAATCAAAGACTCCAAGATAAAAGTATAATACATTTTTTGAAATATTTATCGTTAAGTAAATGAAATATACAGTCTATCTCGTACCAAAATCGTACCGAATAAATCTTTTTTTTATGACAATGGTTTTCTTTGAAATACCACCACAGATTATTGGCAACTCAAGATTTTAGGTAGAAACTGTTTTCTATGATTTTCAATAATCCATTGTACGATTGGTTATAAAAGAGCAACTATTGTTATCAAATTGCTTATAACTGTTAATGGTAATAAAAATCGACGGATATAAAATCGATGGATATAAAAATACGAGATTCTATAAAATCTTAAAGAATTTTGAATTTAAGTTCAATACATAAAAAAGATTTAACAGAAGATGGTAGAATCCCAAAGTTTCAAAAATCTTAATATTTAAGGATTATGAATATTTTTAGAGAAATTTTAAATCATTTAATTAAATAAATATTTTTAACTTTGATTTTGTATAATTATACATAGAAATGCAAATGTAGACTGCAGGCACCTTCTGGAACAAAGCTGCCACCGCATAATCCATTCCTCCCTCCATCCGCAATCACACAGATTATGCTGATTGCAAATCCTCTCAAGGTAATATAATTATATAATAATTATTCTTTTTAACACTAAATTAATAGTTCAATTATTTGAAATGAAAAACATTCAAAAATTAGTTAATATTATTAATACTATATTATTAATATGTATAACATAACGGTAACTTTGGTAAATATGCAGCTAATAAATAAGAGATTATTCTCAAATGACCTTGACATATGTTGTCAAGGTCATGACTTTGAATAATCTTGAACAAATTTTAGCTGTCACTCTTAATTCTTTAAAAAGTTATTAACAGAAAAAGTATCATAAATATTATATAATTTTCTGATATTCTATATATCATATAGACTATGAGCTTTTATACGGTACGTACTGAAGATAAGCTATGTTTACCTTTCTTATTGAAATCAACTAATGGATTAAATCGATGCAAGTATCATTTTGTATTTCCATATTACGCAGATTGTAATCGTATAGTACCATACGTATGAGCATAGTTGTCGTGCCGCAAGTAGAGAGTGTAGGGACATTCCTTTACATAGAAAGTCAGACACTTCTAGGTAGGGGAGGAGGTGAGGTAGACAGCTCTTAAAAGGAAAGAGGTGGGATGGAATTCGCTTCGCGTGGAAAGTTAGATGCTCCTAAAAAGGGAAGGGGTGGAATTCACTTTGCATGGAAAGTCGTACACCCCTAGGCAAGAGAGTACAAAACATTAATCTTGGTGCATAATTTTATAGCAAATTCTACACTTTTGTAAAATGATACACGTGCAACACGCGTAGAAAACGTGTGCAGTACGCAAAATACATAATATTTAACATCAATGTCCAGGGTCCTTCACTGTGTAATGGATTTAAGCGCGGGAATATTGGACCTGATTGAAAATCTTTAAACACATACCATTTGAAAACTATCGTAGCCTTAATATTTTGATATTAGAATTTTCGTTTAAATGACTTCAAGAATCTGTCATTAGCAGATGGTGCGTTAGAACAAAGACATTATATACACACTTGTATACATTTATAAAATATTTGTAAAACGTGAGATATTTAAAATTACTTTGCGCACGTGCGTATATTCATATATGTGCATGCGTGCATATCGTATATGCATAAAGTGAAAATGTTTTTGTATAAGTTATAACTAAAATAATATACAAAAACATTTTCACTTTATGCATATATATAGTAAATGTGAAGTAATGAGAAAGCAGTGCAAAGAAGATATTGATTTTATAAGTTTATAATTAATATTTCTTTTTATGTGGAAAATTGATTATTTCTTTCAGGAGCCTGTATCTTTGAAGTGTATGTTAAGCTACACAATGGACGATGAAACAGTTACAGAAATGGGTGAAGTGGACACGTTACCTAATCTGTGAGATTCAGTGATTCTCTGTTGTAAACTCCATACAATGCTACACTCATACTTGTCGTGTGTGCCCTCAGTAGGTTGAAAATGATATAATGTTTCAATTATTCAAAAATACAAGCAATTATAAAATTGTTAGACCTTTTTTGCGCTAATATAAGCTTAGATTATCTGCAGTTAAACCTTCATATTCTTAATAATTTTTCTCATTTTAATTTTTCCTTGAATGTCTAGTCTTACAGCTGCTGTACATAGTATGTGGAAATACTTGACGTGTTACTTACTACCGTATAGTAAGCGTTTCCATATCTTGTGTATAGAAGTCCTACTCTAATAACATTTATGAAAAATGAAAATGTATCATAATTTATTCGCATAATATTTTCATTTTACATATATATGATTGAATGAGAGAGCAGGAAGAAAGTTAAATTTATGAGTATTATGTTGTTAAGAATGCTATAGAAATCCATAAAAATACAGAATATATTTTAAAGACTATCTTGTAATTATGAATTCTGTATGGATTATCTTAAATGGATGAAGAAATAAAATGAAAGATGAAAAGTATACCAAATATTTCTTACAGAATGAGTTTTATAGGAGACAGTTTCTCATATTATGTCTAAATCATTATACATAGTAACAATGAAATCAGATTCTGAATGTAATTACAAATTTCAAATGATAATGTTTTTTTGTTTATTTACTGTATATACGCGTGCGTATCAACAAAAAGAAACTATAAGCCAGAGCACAGATTTTCGTATAATGCATAAAGCAAAATAAAATCAATCTGAGTCTTTTATTGTATAGAAGGAAAAGAAATGCAAGACTTTGATTGGATAATTTTTTTTATCTATACGAGTATAACGCATAATGCGTAAACCAATAACCATTTTCGGAAATTACGTATCACTTTTGTGGCACGTAGATAAAATCCGGTATTTATAGTATTTGATTTTTATATTTGAGACTAGCTTAAGATGTCATAAGCCATAATTAGAGAGTCGTATTAGTATTTTAAGACATTCTTTAAAACATTCTTAAAATAAAACGGAATCTATTAATTTAGATTTTAGTTATTTCAGCGATTTATTTTCATAAATTGCAATATAAAGATAATATACAATACATATAATATTTTATATGTATATATAAATATAAGAATGGATGCCTGTAATATTTTGCTAAAATAAAAATCAATTATATATTATTAAGAATACTTTATTTCAATAATACTGCAAAAAGCCATATATAATCAATGTCAATATTAATTAATATACTCAAGTTGTAGCGAAAGAAAAATTACGTGATTATAAATATATATGTAAAATATATTGTATATATATTTTCTTTATATTGCAATTTGTGGATGTACATAGCCGGACTTACGCTTAACATCAATTTTTTATTTAAATAATGAGGCACCATCAATTTTTCGCCGCTACGACTTTATCAGCAGTGTCGATAATGTGATACGTAGTTTGCATCATTCTGTAAAATTGATGTTGGTGTCGCTAGTGGACGAAAATTTTTAGAGGGACCACGAACCTCTTTCTTGACTATGTCTGTGATGAAGATATATAAGTATAATTTTATTGATATTTTGTTTGGTGTAGCTAATCTGAATAATTATATTACCAGTTTTAATTTTTTTAAATTTGTGATATAAATAAATTGAAGTAAATTGAGAATGACTGCTGATTGTGCAATTAGCAATGAACAAGTGATTTTTGTTACGGGAGGTTATGATCATACTATCAAAATATGGCAACCGCACACAGGCGTCTGTCAACGTACTTGTCAACATACGGATTCTGTATCCTTTACTACATGTGTAAACGAAAAAATATTTTGCATATATTGTACAGTTTTTGTTCTATTAAATTATATTCAGTAAATATATTATTAAAACAAGTCTTACATTTATTGTAGAATAAAATAAAATAGCAATTATAATTTTATATTGCGCTTATAATAGAGAAATTTTTTAAAATTTTACATATTTTAGTTATTAATAAGAAATTTTTTAAAGCTTTTTCAATGCGAATTTGTTAGTATCTTTAACAAGATTTACAGCAAGTTAACGCATTGGATATCACACCAGACAAATATGTTGTAGCTGCTGCTGGATATCAGCATATACGAATGTATGATCTAGCTTCAAATAATCCTAATCCAGTTATCAACTATGAAGGAGTATCAAAAAATATTACCAGTTTAGGTTTTCAGGTTTTCTGATTATATTATATATTTTTTTATATATAGAATAATTTTTCATATTTTACAAATGTACTTACTTTTATACAGAGTCCCAGATAATCAAGCATGTCTCACAAAAATCATGCAAGCCTATAATTGCTTATGTCTCTAATAAATTGTTGCTATAATTGTGACAGATAGATCGTTATTAAAAATTTGTATTAAGTATGATTTATATACCAGTATCATTCATATACTAATTTACCACTTAATTTCATCTGCTGCTTTGCATTCTTCCTTATGTCAACATGTTTACAGATAGCTTTGTATAATAGTATAGTTGTAGAACTACAACATAATACAAGATATTAGAATGCCAGATTAAATGTCATCCAATATTTTTATAGGTTACATATAATATATCTTATTCAAATTGACCATGTCATACACTTGATATTATATAAATAAAAAATAATATATTGTATATATTTATTATATAAATATGTTATAGAAATGTATTAGAAATATATAAATAAAATTTGTAGTCAATAATGTAAATTGTTACACATGTTTTAAAACTTGAATTTTCTGATATCTTTTGAAAATGTTTGAAAAACGTCTTAAAGACATCTAGTTCAAGACGTTTTTTGGATATTCTTTCAGACATGCATGTTCTCTGGATTGTTCCATTTTTAAATAAACTTCAGCTCACTCCAATTTTCTTATTTTTTTATGTTCTTACTCTTTTACTCTTTTGTCTATCCATTAAATAAATTATAATATAGTTTATTTAATACGAGGACAGAACAACCGGCTCTAAATTAGTCAATTATCGATGTGTGCAACAGCTCTTTCTCTCGTATACACGAGCGCGCGCGCACGCACAAATATTTCATACAAAAATTGAAAGGTTTGAATAAATGCATCAAATGATGAAACTCTGCATTTGACTTTGAACGCAAGTATGGAAAAGCTCTCAAAATTAAGTCCAACATTTTTAATAAAAACTCGCTTTTTATTTAATGTGTTTTTGTATATTTAACATTAAGATCTTTTTAAAACACACGAATGAAACTTCTTTTGATTAAATATTTTTTGAGATATGGGTTGACAAAGGTTTGGTATTGCTGGCATTAATGTTATTCAAGATGTCTGACCGATGGCTAGAACTTCTTGAATATTGTTCAGGGTCATGACCTTGATAATAACTTATCAAGGTCAAGACCACTGAAAGTTGTTCCTCATTTTCACTTTTCAAAAGGAAATATTTCTTACAAATAGGAGGAAGGAAAGTGGATGTATACAGGAGGAGAAGATTGTTCTGCAAGAGTATGGGATTTGAGGTAAATTTTATACAGAAACATACACACACACACACAAGAATGGTTTATATTTTTTATTCTATTTTCAATAATATAAATTTAATGATAGATCTAGCAGCTTTCAATGCCAAAGAATATTTCAAGTTTCTGCACCTGTAAATTGTGTATGTTTACACCCCAATCAAGCAGAACTAATTGTTGGCGATCAAAGTGGAGTCATACATTTATGGGATCTTCGTTCTGATCATAATGAACAATTAGTATGTTATTTTTTTATATCTGAAAATTTTACAATAAGTCAGAAACGAGATTATGGGAGCTTTCCAATACAGTGAATCATTTATCTTATCCTTGTTTTCTGCCAATGTTAAACAAAGATGAAGTGATTACTGTGTTACACAGTGTCTGCTTGTTGGAAAACTTCCTATATGAATAAATCAACTAAGAAGCACCATTACGATTAAAGTTAGATATTATAGTAATAACTCAACATGAAATTTATTTTAAATATATTTTACTTCACGTGATCACCCCAAGGGAAGATTTGACTTCAAATTGCGCACTTCTAATTGCGCACCGATTACTTACGCTGAGGACTCCCTGCAATGCAGACGTCCATCCAATTCAACCGAAATACCACATGTGATAATATTTGTTATAACTAATATGTATAGAAAGAAGTTCTGCGTAAGCAATCGGCGTACAATCAGCTGAAATAAAATGTATTTTAAATAAATTACATATATAGGATTATTATTCCAACATCTAACTTTTAGTAGCACTTCTTACTTAGTTGAAAATTTTACATATATATGTTTAGAAACTAAATTTGCGAGGAATTACAAGGATATTACTTTCTATTATATATCTATATTAAAACATTTATATAAATAATGTACAACGTGTCCGGCAAGTTTTAACAAAGTGCTCATGCAGGTAGAGTGGATTAAACTAAATCGAAAGTTCTATATCTCGAAATTGCCAAGCACATATCTGTTCCAACTATTGCCAATGTCAAGTATAAGCACATAGCAGCTAGTATAAATATGACTACTCAACACGGGGAGTTGTTTCTTTTACGCTCGTGCGTAACTATTGCCATTTGTAGTAAATAATTCCACATGTATTTAGCAATCACGACCGATAAGCCGAGTGGATGATACATACTTGTTTGGCAATCTTTAGTAATTAATCTCGTAAATTATTACGAAAATAGCACAAACTGTATATAGGAGACTTTTGACTCAATTTAGTCCGCGCTACTTGCACACAAGCGCTTTGTCAAAAAACCGGATACCATGTATATAATTTATTATTTACATATTTTTTATTATAGATTCCTGAAGCTGAATCTTCGATTCAGGATATTACAATAGATCAAGATGGCACTTATATGGCGGCAGTAAATAATAAAGGACACTGCTATATTTGGACGCTTTCAGGAGGCATAGGAGAGGAACCTACAAAACTTAATCCTCGTCATAAACTTTTAGCTCATAAACGTTATGCCCTTCGCTGCAAATTTAGTCCTGATTCTACGTGAGTATTTCCTTATTTTTATGATAGAAATTTTTTAAATTATTTTTAAGGATTTATTTATGTACATGTTATATAAGAGTACAGGGTGTCCTGGAATAACGGGATTACTTTTCGTGAGCGAATTAAACTGAGTCAAAAAGTTGCCTATCATTTTGCAATAATTAATTTTCGCAATAATTAATGAGATATTAACTTTTAAAGATCACCGAATAACACGGCTTACCGCCGTGATATAAAAAGTAAGGTGTACCATTCCCATGAATATGCAGTAGCAGAGTAAATTTCTAGTCAAATTGGCTGTTTCACTATATGAGCAATATTATACGCAAGAAAATACATTTATATCAAATTTGATAGATTGTTTTCAATATATTGCTATCGCCATTATGCACAATGTTATATCATTTTTTTACATTATAAGTCTATTCATAGGTGTAATCGAGCCCTCCACGAAAATGTTTATTATAAAATGTTAACAAAGAAATAATAACATGCTATCTTCAACAATTTTTTATACCCTTTATTGAATATAGCTTTATATTCGAATTAATTTATTAAGATCGTTGGTAACAACATCGGCTGATGAAACTGCGCGAGTATGGAGAACAACAGATTTTTCCGAAGTACAAGTACTTCAACATGAGGAAAAGCGTTGGGTTTGGGATGCAGCATTCAGTGCAGATTCTCAATATGTATTTACTGGTGAGTATCTCTTCTTTTTAAACATTCTCTTTCCTTAATAATAAGAATTTGCACGTAAATATATGTATACTTATGTAATTTGTAATAAATATTCCGATTCATAATTTGTTCAAAAATTTGTAATCAAAGTTTTATAAATATCTAGTATACTTTTACTTTATTTTATATATTACAGCTTCTTCAGATGGAGTTGCAAGATTGTGGAATGCATCTACAGGAACAGTAGAACGAGAATATCAAGGTCATCAAAAAGCTGTCACAGCTCTTGCTTTTCGCGATGAAATTGTCTCCGCGAGTTAAAAATAAAAAATAAATATTTAAATATTAGATTTAGCATCACTATGTGAGTCACTATGAGTGACTCAATCTTAAATGAGAATGAATTTTTATACAGAAATTATGCGTTTTGCGGATTATCTCCATGTCTAAATTCATTCTTAGAATGCCAACGTTTCATCAACATTGCAGTTCACTTAATCAGGGCGAGGAACAGCCTGATACTAGAATGATTTTTTATAATTTATTTAAATTAATTTAAAGACATACTTACCTTAGTGAGATTGAGTCTAGGACCTCTGGATTACAAGTTTTCTACGTTACGTGCTACATGATTTCTTCAATTGATGAATGTGTTACTTACTGTCTATTTATATTATAAAGCGCGCATAATTATTTAAATATAATAACAAAATAATGTAATTTAATAAATATAATAAAAATTAAACAATTTACATTAAAATTATTGTCATGACATTGAGTAAAAATCTAATCTCGCTTGGGTCGATGTCGTGCCGTAACTGTGATGTGGACGTCCATCCAAAGAATGCCTATTGTATATATAGTTCGTTCCAAATCTGGATAATGGATACCTAAAGATTGTCCTTTGGGCGTCTTTTCCTCATGGACATAATCAGGACATGAAATGAACACTAAATGGGCATTCTTCAAACGGGACGCTCCTGTGTTGTGTGAGCTAAGATTGCACAAAATATTAAATTTACCTCTTTCGTATAATATGATAGATAAATAAAATAATAACAAATAAATACTCTTTTGTAAAAAAGAAATAAATAATCATTATTGTTATAAATTTGGAAATAATATAACGATATTAAAGAACTAGAAAGGATACAGGCAGTAGGAGTCAAGCGCAGAAGACGTCGAGCAAATAATATATCTGAAGTGTGAAACTTCTTTATTCATTAGAATGCGCTTATATGTTTCGGCTCACTTTTGAGTCCTCCTCAAACAACACAAACTAATATAAATAAACTGTGAATAAAAATTATCCTATCATAGTGAGTTCCCCTACTTCGAGAATTTAAATATCAGAATTAAACCCAAAAAGAGTGAAAGAAAAACAAACGATTGATTAACATTTCAATGTAAAATTTTTTATTTGTAAGCTTCAATAATACTAGCTAAAAAATAAAGTGACTCACTGTGTCTGATATTGATTGGTCAAAATATCGAGAACCGGTTTTTTAATAATTCATAATAATGTTTGCGATATAATTTGTGATTTGTGATCAGGGTGAGCGTCCTTATTTTCGGGATATTTAATCTTAAGATTTTTGATAAATTATTTTTTCATATTTCTCTATTTCGATATTTCCATTATTTCCTTTTTTTCGTTCATTTTTCTTTTTTCTTTTTCTTTTACTCTTTTTGGGTTTAATTCTGGTATTTAAATTCTCGAGATAGAGGAGCTCACCATAATAGGATAATTTTTATTCACAGTTTATTTATGTTTGTGTTGTCTCTGAGGAAGGCTCAAAAGTGAGTCGAACATGTAAGCGCGTTTTAATGAATAAAGAAGTTTCACTCTTCATAGATATATTATTTGCGCGATGTCTTCTGCACTTGACTCCTACTGCCCGTATCCTTTCCAGTTCTTTGATTTATAAGGAGTCTTGGTTAGTTTGATTTGTAATAACGATATTAAACATCAGAAAAAATTAAATAAAAAGAGGTGCTAATAATAAAAGTGTAACGTAATTAACATTTTGAATATATATTTATTTCTTATTTTCTAGCTTTTTGTTCGATTTTGTGTATCATTTAACTACTTACATTACTATAGTCGATTAAAATCGCAAATTTACATTTCTATGGATAACAACAAAATGAAGCAGGATACATTCTAAGAAGACAGACTAATTTGCTTATTTAAACGCATAAATGGAAACACTGTAGCTTGTAACGAATTATGTTGTTATAAAAATTCTATTATATTTTACGCAAAATGTTATAGTTTACATTTCTGGAATATTTAAATCTTTCATAATTTTTTTCTTTTTTCAAAAAGTAATTATACATTTAAAGATCTAAAGATTTATATAGTTATATAGAAAATAAAAATAAAAAAGTGTTAAATATCTGGATTTTTAAGAATAGAAAAATCAAATCAACCAAATTTCTAAAAAGTACTTAAAAATCTTTCAAAAATGCGTTGGGAATACAATTTATAAGAAGGGATTCTTACAATTAGTTCCATAAACAGAAAAGAATAAAGAATTCAAAAGGTAAAGTAAAATATTGTTTACAAGAAAAGTAAATAATAAAAGAGATATGTAATCAATACTTCGGCATTTTATGTAATTTTAACTCTGTGACTTTTTTAATATTACTTATTAGCTTTAACATTAAAACATTTTGGAATTATTAATAACAAAATTTTATAATTCGTCACCTTTTTGTACTTTGTACCATGTTACAGAGATCATAATTATGATCACGATCAAGATCTTCACAATCGATTTTCGCTCGCTTATATACATTCATTTAATAATAGTCACTACTGTCACAGCTTTATTTGTTTGCATTTAAAGAAATTTAAAATAAATAATGTCGTTGTGAGATGTTTTTTTCAACAAAAAAGAGTCATTTACAATATATACAATTAACATAATTCAAATAACAATTTTCATACATATTCCTAAACGTTTGTATGTGTTTGCATAACAACGCGGTACAATAAATTAATTTATTTTAGAACTATGTATAATCGCAATTTATTTTATACAATAAACATAATTAATATTCAATCCTCAATCTCAATTCTATTACATATTTGACTAATAACACACATCAAGTATAATCAATTAATGTTTCTTAGACCCTCTTTAAGACACACACTTAAATTGTATATTTACCTTCTTCTTTCGTTTTTTGTTTAAAGCTTCTATTAAATTTATTTAATTATTCACTGACATGAAGATATTATAATAAAACATGTTGATAATTTTCGCATCTGCTCTTTTTCTATAATATTTGTCTTTATTCTATCTCTTACAGAATGTTGTTAATAAATAATTACAATTTGTAATTATTTATTATATGCAAGGTATTCTAAAAAATGTAAAATTTCTTTATTTTTTTATTAATTGAAAAACGTTAGTCCATATTCGTACTTCCGATTAGTGTTGCATTTAACATTAAATCTAGTCAATTATGAATCTGAGGTTACTTAATTTAATATAAACAATATATGTTACATACAAATATAATTTAATGTTATAAAAGTATTATCATATTTTAAGGAAAATATAAAAGGAATGTTTAAATAAATTTCAAATGAGTTGTGATATTAATTAAAAGTAATATCAATTTATCTTTCAAAATAGCATTCTCCCTCTCTATATTTTCTTAGAAATAAAACTACTGTGATACATATATTTTTAGAATATCTTGTATATTTCTTAGGCATATAGTTAACTTCTTAATACAATTGAACATGCTATTTATGAAAAATTAACACAATAATATTTTATAAAAAGAGACTTTAAAACAATAGACCACATGATGTATCAATTATTCGTCATCTTTTTTTTTATAAATCTTCGACTTTGTTCGGTTTTGCCTTCATCTCTAAGATGACCAATAATATTATAATTTTTGTTCATTCAGTTTTGTATACCTTATAACATTAAATAAAAACATGCTCTTGCTTTTATCTGTAAATCTGCAATGTTTATTTGCAATGTAAGTAATTGAAAAAATAGCCAAAGATTATGAGATATAATCATGAATGTTTCTAATGAATTTATCGACCTAGATATATTATACATACATTATATAAGAATCTATTATTATAGAAAGAATGAGTGTTTATTTTAAGAAATTATGAAAAACAATGATTGATAAAGTGCAAACAAATATTAGTAATAATATCTATATTTCATGGTATTAAAGTAATATTACCCGAAAAAAAATGTTATATATGGATATATTTTATATGGATAAATAATTATATATAATTGTATATAAAATGTCAGTTTTTTATATAATTATATATAATTTTATATAATTATATATGAAACTTTTTTTCCGGTATATAAATATGTATAATAAAAATAAATAATATCATAGATTTTTGAATGATCTAAATTGTATCAAACTTCTTGAAATTTAAGGATATGTTAAAGCAAAAAATTAGAGATCCAAGAATTTACTTTCTACGTATTGAATTTGTAGCCACAAATGTGATATGCAGGATTAAAATTTGTAACATTAAGAGAATCATAAAGACGATTAGTCATATCATAAATAGCACACACAGACGATTTACGTGTCATTGACACATTACTACATACATCAATATTTCACATAAATTTTCGTATAATATATAACATTTTAATTAGACGTCTAAATCCAATTTTATGAACTCCATGTTGTTTCTTCGTACAAACTATTAGTTTGTGGACTACTATTTCGTAAGTACAGACTGCATAGCTTTTATACAAAGCAAATATTGTCACGAGGTGACAGCTTTAGAATTAGTAGCCCACAGACTATAATAATTTGCACGAAGAAGCAACGTGGAACTCTTAAAATTGAAGGCATCTAATTAAAACGTTATATGAAAATTAATGTGTGTGTGTATAGGGCATGTGAGTGAGTTATGTCAATGAACATAAACCATCTGTGTATTGGTACTATTTGCAATACTACTAATTGTCTTTAGAATGCTCTTAAAAGAACTATTGAAATTAGAAAATAAAATAAAAAATCAGTTTTGTAAAATGTTTCGTAAACAGATTACTTGAACTTTTATTCTCGAATTTTTACACTTTCAAATTTTTGTCATTATCTTAGATTCATAATTCTGTTGATAGATTTTTAAATTATCCATTTAGTTTTAAATTATCTATTTTTTTAGTTTATTTAATTTGTTTTAGTTTGTAAATCCTTGAACCTCTATATTTTGAAATTCTTTCTTTAGTCTTAATATAATATTTAAACTTCTAAATTTTAGCATGATCTCCGATATTTATATTTTTAAGGCCTGTTTTCACAATATGTGATTATCTAAAGAATAAAAGTTACTAAAAGATTCAATGAAATTCATTCACGAATTTTTTGGTAACCTTTAATCTTTAAGCCTAATCTACATTCGTCGTATCGTAGCTGTCGCAGGTAAACTTGTTGCATCAGCCAATCCGATGCGTCAATTTTAAAGTCATACAATATACTTACGACTCTTGCGATGTTACGATATGACCTTTTATGTATTTATATATGACCTTTTATTTTCAACTATTTGAATATTTTAGTTTTCCTTTCTTCTTTAGTACTTCATATTTATTTCAGTAAATTAATATAAATAATAAAAAATAAGAATTTACATGAAGTATAATAATTTGACAATAATATAATTTTTTACATATTTTTGACTGTTCTGAATTAATATTATTATGGCAAATAGATATGTCGTAAACGTAGCAATGTTCCATTTTGGCATTAAATAAATGATACGTATTAAATTCGTTATTTATGTAAAATATAAACATGCGCAATAAAATATAAAATAAGCGATAAAATATTTAATTGTGGAATTTACTTTGTGCTTTTATCTAATAGAGAATAGACAATATAAATTCTATTTTATAGAGAACACTTTCAACAGTTGCACCAAAAAAATAATTAACTAAGATTCACAGATTCTTAAATCTTTGAAACTTTAACATGTCGGGATTGTTTTTAATTTTGCGGGTTTTAGATTCTGAGCGATATGTAGAAATGCCTGTGAAACACTACCATGTGCAAAAATCACAGATATTCTGTAATAAAATATACATAAAATTATTGTAAAATAAACTTATGTAGTTAGAATTTTTACATTTAAAAAAATATTAAAATGTAAAAATAATTCATATTCCATAGAATCAATTTTGAAGACTCAAGATGATAAAATCTATTAATCTTAGTTTATTAAAGTGTTTTAAATAAAATAAGATACGTAACATTTACAATGAGATATGATAATACTTACAAGTATAAAGCATAAGCATCCGTTAGGTTAGATTGTACTGATTCATATGAACTGAAATGGTTATCATAGTACGCGTATGTTTTACAGACAATAACGACATCAGTATCTTGTAGAAACAATCATACAATGTTGAGTGCCTCTTTCTTCTCTCTTTTTCTCATTTCTTCTTCTTTCTGATCTAAAATATTCATCATTTTAAATAAGAAAAGAGCTTTCTTTAGCTTAGAACACAAATGTTTTAATAAGTAATATATGTAATATTTTATATGGCTTGAAGAATTCATACTATCATGTTTTATAAATACATCTTCATATATGGAAAATTCATACATCATTACTATCTTGTAACAAAAATCAGTGTAACAAGAGAACAAATGTCCTACTTTGCATCCGTATGAATTCCCTTTTATCCATTTTCAAATTGCGTTGAATGGTATCGATTGTTCCCATTGTATAATATGCATATAATAAAACGCGAAATCCTGATAATATTTGGAAAAAACAGTAGGAAAAAACAATGCGATGACGTAAATGTTATTAAGAGACGATAATAATTAAATATAGGCAGGAGAGAGGTTCAGAGTAAGGCGAGAAATGACATTGTTGCGTATCGTTGCACGTGTTGTTCTTGAGCTCTTGATTATCTGGATGACCATGATGCGACAGTCGTGACAGACGACAACGGCGACGCCGCGTAATCGTTCCGCCGCCATTCGCTGCTCCGCACTCGGTCCACTCGAGGTGGAGAATGTCTTCGTAGTTGAGAGAGCAGCGGGACTGCCGCCACCTTTGTAACATCTACGCAAAGCATTAAAGTTATTCAAGCAAAATAAGTATGAGAGAGAGAGAGAGAGAGAGAGACAGAGATTAATATTAAAATAATTTAAAACAAAGAGCATAAAAGCCTACACTGATTCTTGATGTGTCAAAATTCTTAATATAATATTATATATTACAAATAGACGTTTAATATAAAATTATCATTTAATATAAGAGAAAGAGAGAGATCTTACAAATAGTGTCTTCTATTAGATCATCCTCTCCTCTCTCTGTCTCAGTATTATTATGAAATTACATTTTAAAACTATGACGCTTATTACATATTTCGGTAATTATGTATATTAAGACCGACCTCATAAATTTCAATGACCTAGGACGGTATTCGTAATCGGTTCTTATTTCAAGATCGTCTTAATACTTGTCTTAAGACGCTAATGCGGCTCTCTAATTGGTTCATGACATCTTAAGATTGAACTTAAGACGATTTTGAATACAAGAACTAACTATGAATATCGGTCATAGTCCGTTCTTATTTCAAGACTGTTTTAAGTAATGTCTTAAAACGCTAATATGGTTCTTTGATTGGTGCGTGACTTCTTAAGACGGTTTTAAATATAAGATTTGATTATGAATACCGTCTCTTGACATACATTGTCAAATTCATGATCCTGAGTGACCTCAATAAATTTTAGCTATCGCTCGTTATTCATTAATAATATAACTATAAGTTATATACGATCAAAGTTAAATATTACTTTACTGAGTTTATAATTTTATTTTTATTTTAATTTTGTTGACTCATTTATATACAGTTTACATACAGTAAAACCAGGGCTGGGAAGTAACTCGTTACTTACAACGAAGTTACAATTATTTTTCTTCAGTAAAGGCTATAATAGAGATGTAGTAGAATGAGACGTAGTCACGGTTATTGACCTTTTCCATTGCAGCGCTATTCATAAAAAAACTGTAAAAATTCTATAGACTCTAATAAATTAAATCAATAAGGAAAAAAAAGCCTTTGAAGAACCGATTAATTAATCAATAATTTGAAAATTTCAATTATTTTATACAATAAAACGTAATTGCAACAGCATCGGCTCTTCAAAGGCTTTTTTTCCTTATTGATTTAATTCATTAAAAAGTTATAAACAATTTTTATGAATAGCACGCAATTTTTTAAGGTACATATTTCAGTAGTATTTTCCCTGGACCGGGGGGGAGATGGAGTAGATCTTGCTTCGCGTAGAAAGTCATGCGTCCCTTGGTAAAAAAGAAATAGGGTGGATCTTGCTTCGAAAGGTATTCAACTTTCCATATGAAGCAAAGTCCACTTCTGCCTAGAGGTCCATGACTTTTCACGCAAAGCTAGATCAACTCACTTTCAATTTAAATAATACTACAAGTAAGTACTAAGACGTTCTGTATGGGTGTGTGTTCCTGATTTTAGTATTAAATTTTTTTACTACGATTGTATCCTGTTTGTATTCGTTTACAACAAAGATCTGATGATCAATCATTACAACAATGGTATATCATACATTTAAGCCAGGGACTCAATAATTTATGTTGAAATCTATTTCAACAAATTGCATTATATATTAATTACATAAAATCCTATCATAAAGAAAATCCTGTTCTCGAAACGTTCTTTTTAGTTATATATAATAAATGTATTAACTTTTATCTACAATATATTCAGCTTGATTGACTGATTTTTCATCTAATTTTTCCATTACATTACACGAGTGAATCTATACTTTTGAAAATTTATAGTACGATGTGAATAATAGATATTTAATTTTATAATTACCGTGCACTCCTTATTTCATAAAGCTTAAATTTCATATTGATTATTATACAAATATATTATTGTTTTAACCTCTTTTCTAATCCTTGAACTTCCACGTCTCGACGTGCATGAGAAGGTGTTGACGTAGGTGTTAATGCGGATATAGGTGTCATCGTCGGCGTTGAAGCAGGCGTACCGCTACGCAACGCAGAATCTTTTCGTCTAGACGCGGGAGAAGCCGGTGCCGAACCGACCGCTCCTGTGTTACCTAGCCAAGAATTCTTGCTGCTATCGTTCTCTGTTTCCGTAGGTGAAAGTAATAATCCAGGAGAGAGCAACACAACTGGCACTCGGGCAAATTGCTCCGTTGGTATCCGCATCTAGAATATTTTTATACAATTACTTTTTTCCTCTTTTACTGATTCGATAACATCCTTTTCCAGAATTAAAGTATACAGGTGAAGTATACACGTGTCTGTGAGGTGGAATTTATACCGAGAACGTCAAAAAATTTCAAAATTGAGATCTTTATCATTTCTTAGTCCAATATAACGCTTTAGAGTTGTCACATTGTGACAACATTTGCTTTGTATAAGAACTGTGCAATCTATTCTTACGAACTAGTAGTCCACAGACTAGTAGTTCGCACGAAGAAACAATGCAAAGTTTTCAAAATTAGACTTAGATGTCTAATTAAATTCTTACATAAAAATTTATGTGTATGTGTGGCATGCGTGAGTGAGATATTGATGTAGTAGTATATAGTGATGTATCAATGATATCATCATAAATGAAGTTGGATAAAATCAGGTTAAGCTTAATTATAAGTTAACCAGATAATGGAAAATGGGCCTTAAAAATTTATACCCTCCTTATAGTAGTTGAATGTAAAAATATCTTATACTATATATGTATCTTATACTAACTTTTGAATAACATTTCACACAGACAGTCCTCTTGCATAAGCGGCAACGTTGTCCCCAAGGACCCAGTAGACCAAAACGCGTTTTCAGACAAAGAAAACAAACACGTCTTTTTTCCACATCCTCTTTTACGCGTCCTTCTACGGGAAGAGATTCTAACTCAGCTTTTGTAAGGACGCTACGAATATGTACAATCTCATCCAACGTTAATGACAGCCTTTCGTCCAACAGCATGTCTCCTAACGTCGCTTTCTGCAAAATGTAATTAAATTTGAATATATCTACGTATGATTTTGTCTTCTACGTTTCCATGTCATATAATTAATATAGGTAAATATTTAGATGAAGGGAGCCAACATCATCTGAATATTTACCACGATAGCAAACGTACATCTACTCTACATCCGTATTCTACATTTTCTAAATTCTAGACAGCTGTAATCTTTTTTCGTGCTACCAATACACTCGAAGATTTTCAAACGGAAAGATGTGTGTAACGTTAGAATAAAGGTTTCATAAAATCAGTCAGTTTGTAGAAATGATCGTGGATAATATTGATGAATTATTAGATAATATGGCTGGTAAAGTGACTCGCATGCGTGTGGATTCATTATCCTTCAGGGCAGCTGCATTATATGATAGCAGTTTTTATCTTTAAAGCAGCAAGAGATATTTTTAACTTTCAAAAATCATCAAATATATACATTTGACATTTTGTCGTGATTAAATTGAAATAGAAGATATGACAATTTGTTGTGATTGAATAGAAGAAGACAAACGTATGAAAAATGTAAAACGAGACTGTAATCAGATGATTATATATATGTCGCGCACTTGTATTTGGCAGTAGACATGATGAATATGTCGCTTATTGGGAGATCTTTAAGAATTAATTTCTCATCAAGTATTGTAAAATTGCAAAATATGTATAGGACTTTTATAGACTCAGTTTAGTTCGCTTTATCTACTCACGAAAGATGATCCAGTAGACATTCTATTATATGTATAAAGATCAAAATAAAATCTCTATATAAAAAGTACGTAACATATCTATACTATTAAATTCGGAATATTTGTAGAATATTGGTTGCATCCAAATTTAAAAAAAAGGATTTAAAAAAGAATAAGAGTAATATATATTTTGTACCTTATCAATATCATCCCACTCATCATCCGCTTTGTCGTTCTTATTCTCATGTGCAACCGCGTGTGCTAATTGTGCTTGTCTCGATGTTCGTGGTTGTGGACTATAATTTGGGCTAGGATTCAGGCTAATGTTGGGACTTGGACCTTGACTTAACACCAAATCTTTAAGGCCAGCATGCTGCCGACTATGTGGTCTTGATTGTGGTAGAGACGTCGTTCCCGTGAATGACATTTGTGGTACAGTGCATTTTGCAGCGTGTCTTCTTGCAGATGCCCTCCGGGAAGGACATTGCGTCGCTAGATCGTAAGCTGCAATAGGATAAAGAGATTTAAAAATCAAAGAAGAACCAACATAAAGCAATCAAAAGTCAAATTAGTCTTTAGATCATTTTATATGTAATTCAATTCAATTTTTGTCAATTTATATTTGACTGGAACACTGACTGGAATTTTCTTCACCAGAATTTTATTAATAAATTTTAAGCAAATTTTCTTTAAGAAAGATTAAATAAACTTTATTTACTTTATATTATTCTCTTTTTTAATATAGTAGAATAACTGAATTATGTTTTGAACGTGCTGTTGTCAACATGTTATATATAAGAATGGCCAGGAACATTAATATACATTTAAGACCACACCTAATTATTAAAAATTTTTAATTGTTTGATCTAAAGCTTATGACGTATTCTTTTAGTGTTGAGATTTTTACTACATCAAATCTATGAATATGATGGTGACTCACATCAATCAGGTGAGTTTTATTAATTTATGCATTAGCTGAGGAGGACTCCAAAGAGAGTCGAAACGTTCTATTGATTTTTGGATGTAAGGATTGAAGGAGTAAAAAGAAATTTAACTTGATTACTTTGCGTACCAATACCCAATAAACTTCAAATATATAATTCAGTTCAAATATTAATCTATTTCACTTTATCTTATAAATCTATTTCATTTTAAGTACAATAAAATTAAATTCAAAGCAAATTTGAAGCGAATTGAATCTAATTGCTTTATTCGATTCGTATTTGAATAGTTCGCACATTTCTAATAATTATTCACACCCGTGATACAAAAAAAAATTGAACTCTGTCGTAAAATGTTATTAAAAAAAATTGTGAAGAGAATGATTTAAATTTTTTACGAAAAAGTGAATACAAATTTAAAAAATGTATCTCTAAAATCAATCATATGTTACAACATATTATAGCTTGTATATGTAATTGCATTTAACAGAAATATTAGAGAAAAAATTAAAACAAATAACAGTAAACAGATAAAGTAAATATATACATGTGTCAATTATGATCAATAATTATATGATCAACAAAGTAAGAGAAAGTTCAAAGATTATTTATAATAATTACATTCTAATTGAGCATCACAGAATCGGTGGTATTCGTTTCTGGTTAGACGAAGTCCGCCAGTTTTTCGCCATGGATTAGCAGATCCTTCCTCATCATCATCTCTCGCATGGTCATGATCTTTGTGTCCGTTGCGGACTCCTTTTTTAGAACCAAAATTATCTTTAAGTTGCCAATAATTGCAGATTTCATCTTCTTCCTCGAATCTTGTCTCCATAAAATTCTCCTCGTTATAATCATCCTCATAATCATCATCATCATCTTCTGCATCCAACTATTTAAAGAATAACATGTGCATCATAAGATATTATGAATTAAACAGTAAAATTTAATATAATAAAGTTTTACTAAATTTAACCAGATATATATAACATTAAAAACGTTTCCGATTGTTAATCATTTCCATTTTCAATGTTGAAAGGAGACGCCTGATTTATAAGATAAAAAAAGATCGATTTTTTTAAATTTATTAATCAGTAGTACAACTCTTTAAGAATATGTTTCTAAAATTTTAGAGCGAAATTCAAAGTCCTTTCATAGATTCAGCGCTTGTAATGGGAACACGGCACGCAGATATACAAGGTGATTCAGAACAGCTCCATGTCCTTGTAAAAACTTATTCTTGAATTCTGAGATGATTTCTCTACAAAAACTTTTATCCGACGCTTACTTTTTGAGGTATTAAAAGATAAAGTTAGTGAATTACGGACTGTGTAAGCAGGCACTCACTGTCTGACGCGAGCATTGACGAGAGACACTCGTTACGACAATAACAATTGTCTTAGACCCGATTGCACCAATGTTACTTTGACTTTAAGTGAGGCTTAAAACTCTCACTTTCTCTCTTTAAAGCTGAAAGAGAGAAAGAGATAGAGAGTTTTAAAGCCTTGCTTAAAGTCAAAGTAACGTTGGAGCAACCGGGCCTTAAGGACATAAGGTTATTCTGATTTACATAATACACGCACAATCTCTCTCTCTCTCTCTCTCTCTCTCTCTCTCTCTCTCTCTCTCTCTCTCTCTCTCATTCTAAAGAAGTTTTCTATAAAGAAGAGTCTATAAAGAAGACCTAATTATGCCGATAATATTATAAATAACTTTTGGATACAGCTCATTAAAATTTTAAATCAAGGACAGAAGAATATAGATGATAAAAACAGAAATTTAATATCTATTATAGGCTACGTCAAAAGTATTAGAGCGCTTCTGAACATCACTATGATTCAAATTTAGGCCTTTTTTAAACAACCACACTATCACTGAGTCTATAACTATTTCTCTTTGATACTTTTGTGTTTCGCCTATTTTATAATCTTTATAAAATGTTTCTTACAACATCTATATGCCATACAAATAAATATGAAAGGTGAACCTTCAAATCGAAGTCAACAGGTATCACTTTCTTAGTTTGTTTAGCAACATCCAAATTTCTTCCAGATGGTTTCGGCAACAATTCGCGTTTATTGATATCCTCTCCGTTGTGTGCTATATCTGAAAAGTCAAATTTATTTTCAATATGATAATTAAATACAGATTAATACAAATCATATCAAAATGCATTAAAATTATTTATATGTTGTTATGTGATGAGATGAAAAGATATGACAAATAAAAAAAAATAATAAGACAAAGGACTATGCCCAGTTTGGATCGCGACTAAAACATTGAGACATAGCTAGGATTGTAGGGTATAAAAAAGAATTAAAAACTTCTATATGCATAACTTTGTAAAATAAGTGCTTGAATGCTATAGCTGTTCAAAGTTCGCTATTATGATCATGTATTGTACTGCTTTTATTCCATTTCTCGAGTTATATAGTATCTAAGATACACTCGATATCTATAATGAGCTATGGAGTTAAGTGACTTGCTACTCGGTGCGATTGACTCGCAATCTGTAAATCCGAGTTCAGTCCCATCTGGACTCATATACGTCTACACCGACAGTTGTTAGTAGACATGTACAGAATATGCGTCCACATACGCGATTTTCTGCATTTAACAAGCCGAAAATAACTCCACCTGATTAAGAAACTTTGATCACCAGCGCCGTTCGAATTCGACGTTAAATGTAGGTGGACATATGTATGAATCTTCCAGAGGGATTGGACTTTAGGCTAACAACCTAATTCCGGAAAAAATCCATTATTTACTGAAACTCAATAGAGGCTTTATGCTCCAAAAAATTGCAACAAAAGTTAAACGAATATACACATACATGACGAACTGTCCGTTTAATATCATAGCATACACCATAACATATAGCTAAACTATTGTAATATTATAATATCTAGATTTGTGGAGTATGTCGATTATCCTGCAAGCATGAGTGCTTACTATCTAGAAATTTATAGCAACAAGAAATTCTATTGGAAGAATGTTGAGATGAGTAATGTGGTGGCGACAATGTTGCGTAGACAGAAGTTGTCTATAGAGACGGACTCTCTCACAGTCTCTGTTACAGTCATTAAAAATTACAGAATAGGCTCCTTAATGTAAGGCCGAAATGTTTATTTATAATATTGCTTTTAATACATTAATATATTAATATAAGCACTTATATTTTAATATAAGCACTTATATTTATAGCACAGTTTACAACTTCTCATTTTCGTAATAATTGAATTTTAATTTTATTGAGTTTTTACTTATTATTTTACTTATTTTTAATATTTAATGATAAATATAGTTGTATCAGATTATATTTTGAAGTGAATCGCTTTAATATATATTTATACCCACTGTATGATAATGAGATGAATGAGATGATTACCTGAGACTGTAATACGCCTTCTACGCGACTTACGATTCCTATTGAAAGGTAAGATCCTCGTGTTGGATCTTTCCTTAGCAATCCTTTGTCGTGGCTGTGGTACCGGCGGTACATCTTGTCTCCTTTGACTCGCTGCTACCAGAATGCTGTCGCCAGTTGCCAACGTTCTCTGATCTTCCGACTGCAACCATTGTGCCGCAACATCCTGTGCAGACTCCTGCTCTTGATCTGGTTGCGAAGGTGGTACCTCCCCGAGGACTATCATATGAGATTCACCGCTTACGTTACCTAAAAGAGAAATAAGATATAACAATATAAAATGTATGTGCATAAGTTTATTTTTCAGGATTAATTCCTGAGATACATATACATATATATGTATACATTTCTTTTAATTTTGAGGAATGTAATTTGATTTTTGTTAGGATATAAAACTATAAAGAAAATAATTTTTTTTTTTAAATGACCAAAAGCATATTAAAGTTTCAAGCTTTAAAATGCTTTTTTAATTTTTCACCAAGTTTGGATAAAGATTGTGTAATTTTGAAGTGTTTTCCATTTCTTGTTGAATAGTGTTATTCTTTAAAAATAAATCAGTGACTTCAGTGCTTGTAACTGATGTAATTATCAGCAAATATTATTTTTCAAGAAGCTAAAGCAAAATGAAACCTTAAAAAAAGTAGTGTAATAGATCTCGTTAGAGTATAGAAGTTGTTAGTTTATAATTATTATTTTCTCTGTTACACTACTTTCCATAAGAATATTTAAATGTATAGAAGATATTATGTTAGAATTATTATTTTCCATTAGTTAGATTATAATTATGTACCATTTTTTTTATTTATTAGACATCACAGATGCAAGTTTTGCGCGCAATGTTATTTTTTTATTTCTTTACTTTTTAAAAATAAATTTCATTGATAAATTTCTATAATATAAATTGTTATTTGTTAACTCCGTAATAACAGTCGTGAAATAAGCGCAAAAAGAGATCCAATCAGCACCGTAGGAAAGCGATAAAAATTTATTGGCGCGCAAAAACATTTATTTTTTCACAACTACGCGACATGCATTCCCGTAAGAGAAACGTAGCGAACTGTGAGAGGCGAAACTTAAAGATACAAGTTGATATTAACATATGATTACTTTTTGCATTTTAGTCCGCTATATTGGTCTCGCTATTTTAAATTTTAAAAATTTGAGATCGGATTCGAAATCAGCGACCTCAAAAATATCCTAATATCATGTTCCATGTGTGATTGAAATACTTTATGAATTTTGACAACTTTTTCAGTAAATTTATCCCACTGCGCGTTGGCTCGAATAGTCTATTATTTTAATATCAATTTAAATTTTATAATCTTGATATTCAATTTATTTTTTAATATTAGAACAAAATATTAATTCAGTTTAAAATTATTCTCATTTAACCTTAAAATTCTCAGTTTCCTTGGTTCTCTGGTCTCTCCTGTCAAAAAAATATTAGGGACTGAAAGATTTACCCAGTGGACTAATCAAAAATTTAATATTAAATATCTACTGTATTTATATATAGACATATTATATTATCACATGATATTATCACAATACAATTGTAATACTATATTTTTTTATTTTTATTATTATTTTATTATTATTTAATTATTTATTTATCTTACTGATTTTATGACAAAACTAACATGTCTTATGGAGAATATTTTAAGCCTATTACATCTTATACATAAATTCAATGAAAAAGTACGGACCAAAATCACTATCAAATAATTTTTTTTTATTCAC
>NW_017305884.1:671827-681661 GCF_001594115.1 Trachymyrmex septentrionalis
ATTTACAATCTTCCTATGTACGAGATAAGATTTTCTGTTTCACAATCCTCGTGTATATTTGTATTGTTATTTATAAATTATATATTAATAAAATAATTTATTAGCTAGTATTACACTTTATGTTAATCATAATATTTTAGTTATGTTATCTAAACATTGCACTGTGAGACAGGAAAATTGCTTGAGATTCTCCTCATATGAGAAGACTACAAATCAGAGTGAAAGTTAAACCGAATAACTGTTTTCAAATATTATTTGCAGAAAAGTTCTGAAAATTAACTATTCAGAACAATCTCATTAAATTTTGCATTAAAAAATTATTATATATTATACAATTATATCTAATTATATAATACATATATATAATTTATATACATTTATATTAGTTATATATAATATATAATTATATAATATAAATTTTACTGTACATTATATATGTTATTTTATCATGTTATCTTATAATAATTTTTAACGCATGGAAAAGTGTTAAGAAATTTATTAGACAAAGTTGTCTATTAGGCTTACTTTCTTATTTTACCTAATTAATCTTGCTGTATCCAATTGATATCCTAAGTATTTTTCGTTAAAGATATATTTCTTGATTTCATCTTGTATATTTTGATTCCGTATCACTTCGACAACTATCATAACCGCTCGTTACATGCATCTACAGATAGTGGACCGCACTCTGAAAATTTTTGTATGTTCTGAAAACTATCGAAGAAAAGTGTTGCAACCTCTGTATCCGCGACAGTATAATATATGTTACACATATAGTATATTATATTAAATATATATTTTAATGTATTTAATATTAATATATTTTTTATTACTCTTTTCATGTACACACGCATACATAACTTAATAGAATATAATAAATATAAAAAAATAGTTATTTTAAATTTTAAAGTTGATCCCTACTAAGTAAGTATAATCGAAAAAAATTGTTTTAGTGAAGATAACTGTAAAAATTACGTATACAAAATATTATTAAGATCATACAAAGTTTCATAAAAACTAAATTTAAATTACTTCGTTTATAAGTGTATCTTTACTCAAAATTTTTTTAGATCTATTTATTCTACGGAATCTACGATATGCATCTGTATATTTTTTGCCTCCATTAGAAATACTCATCAAAAACACTTTTCGATATATTATATAATGCACTCATGCTGATATTCATAAAGTAGCAGATACATACTGATCAATATGTTGATGCAATGGTACACAGGAAAAATATAAAAAATTATTGGATTTTTCTAATTTTTCTAAATATTCCAGATATCTTTTTTAATCCACAAATTCTAAAATTTATTAAAACTCTTAAATCTTCAAATCATTAAATTAAGCGAAATTTTGATTCTTATATATATAAATACTTGAATTGCTTAACTTTTCGTTGTTACTGATATTTTTTATCTAATTTTTTTTCTAGATTTTTATATTCACATTTCAAATATAAATATAAAATTACAAAGCTCGAGCTATTCTCGCATGTTTTTGAATCTTTCACGTCTAATAATTATTGGTCCAATTTTTATCTGCAAGTAATGTCCTGTATTTTGATTGACTTTAATCCAGAGAGATCATAAGAGTTATTTAAATTATTTAGAATTATTAAGTTCTAGAATATTAAGTTCTAGAAGTAATCAATTCAATATTTTAATAAATTTTAAAGTTACATATAAAAATAAGATTTATACTTTCCTTTAAATTGCATGTAACAAATTTTTATATATATTGTTTCTTTTTACTCTTTCAATTTTTGTAAATACAATATACACATTTTATGAGCAATAAAGCAAACTGTTCACACTTCTCAAATCACAATAATTCTCCTAAACTTAAAAGTCCTTCACAAAATTATTCACACTAAAAGACACACCAATGATATCAATCGATTGTTCCAGGAATTTTCGAAATACTAATAAGAATTAATATATCTTTCGAGAACAACGATGTTAAATACTAACAATAATTGCTGGGATAGAATGGAATTCGCGAGAAACGGCTGACATCCAACTAGACTGGCATGCTACTATGACGTTTCAGGTAACGTCAGTCCTCCTTCGCACGTTTTCAGTTATTGATCGCGCCTACATCGTGTCAGTTGCTCTCCTTCATTTCTCCCCGCCCCCCTCTCTCGCTCTCTCTCTCTCTCTCTCTCTCTCTCTCTCTCTCTCTCTCTCTCTCTTTGTTCTGCTATATTTTACGTCCATAGCACTCCAAATCATGATTTATCCTACCATATTGTAAAGTGTGATTCAAGTGTGTTAAGTTTTTAATTTTGATACAATTCGCAAGCAAATATATTAAAAATTGAATGTTCAGAAATGAACTCAAAATACTTAAAATCTATTTTTATTAGCGTACATTTTTGCACCCATGATGCACATGCGCACACTCGCGCATGCTCATGTGATACAGAATGTACATATATATAACAAAATATAATTTGTACAATAAATTCAACAAAATTTAATAAATATCGTAGTAAAGTTTTATAAAATAAGTAACACAGAAATTTATAATAAATAATAAACATTAATTGCACAAGCAAATTGTCTATTACATGTATTATCCAAAGAACAGAGGATTAAACAGAAGAAAAATATAAAAATATCAACAGATATATAGAAGATAAAGATATATCGTAAAATAATCGATTCACAAGTACTTAGATGTTTTAGTTAAGAATATCTTAAGCGTGCAAACATTTTTAATCACTTGGTAACTTCTGAGATAACATATCGCGCTAATGTAACTAATTTCAGAAGAATTCCAATGGAGATTTTATATTTACAAAAAAAATTCAACAATCACATATCAAAGCGTAGCTGATATTTGATTAAAGAAAGAGAGACAGAGAGATATACATGAAATTATTTAATATCTTTAAAACGATTTAATATAAACTGTTTAAAGACTCCAATTAAATTTTGATAAGCAGACATATCATTGATATTTTTATAGTTACATCTTATGTAACTTATAAAACATACCTGATCTTATAATGAATACACACATTGTAATGAAAATAACATAATGGGTGCATCTAATTGCAAGAACTCCAATTCTAAGAACTCCACATTGCTTCTCCGTGTAAACTACTAGTCTGCGGACTACTATTTCGTAAGCACAGATTGCACAGCTTTTAAATGAAGCAAATGTTGTCACGATGTGACAGTTCTAAAGCGCCATATTAAACTAAGAAATGATAAAGATCTCAGTTTCGAATTTTTTTTACATTCTCGGTCTCCATCTCACACAAACACGTATTAATGTGTATATTTTAATCCTGGAAAAGGATTTTCGAATCAATAAAAAAGGAAAAAAGTAATTGTTATATAAAAATTATATGATTTAATTAATAATACAAAGAGACGACTTTAGAATCTCCAATGGGCAGTTACTTTCAATGGCAAAAAAATTCTCATTCCAAAATTATTTTATACGTAGCTTACTGAAAACGATAAATCTGTGACAGGAGGATTCTGTTTGCCTACAAATCGATTGCTTACAGTATCGTTTGCCTACATCATTTTTGCCGGCAGTTCGTTTGCACACAAAAATTATTGCCTACAGTTCGATTGCCTACATGCACTTTTGGGCACAAATATAAAATTAAAGTAAAGTTAAAGAAAATAATTTATATTTTTAGGAAATCTGTCATGTGAACAGTGAGGTGTCAGCGTAGACAGTATTCGCTTGGAATATTTTTCTAAAAAAACTTTTGTGCGCAAAAGTGCATATAGGCAATCGAATTGTAGGCAATAATTTTTTTGTGCAAACGAACTGTCGGCAAAAGTGATGTAGCCAAACGATACTGTAGGCAATCGATTCGTAGACAAAATCATCTCATCTCTAACGCATCCTAGGAAATTTATCACGCGATCATCCAACCGGTTGTGAGCGATCTTTGATCATTGCTGAATGTTGAAAGTCACTCATCTCTATACATTGGTGAATTAATTTTATTAATTACTGTGATTTGTAGAAGGCTTAAAAAGTGAGACAAAACATATTGTCGACTTATAAATGTTTGTAATAAATTATTTTATTTTAAAAATAATTGTGCGTAATAATTTTCCGCGCTTAACTCCTAAATGTCCGTTTATAATTTTTAATTAGTAATTTACAATTACAAATGTTATTTAATCATGAAAGGAACATAAATTTCATAAACTAAATCACATTCTATGAACACTACACACATAGGGTGCATTGCGAGTTACACAAGCGCATGATGTATCATTTTATACTTCTTTATTATTTGGTGAACAACAAGAACAAATGATGCATCATGCGCTTTATGAGTAACTCGGAACGCACTCATAATATATTCATATAAAGTTATACAAAAAATATATGTATATTGTTTATGAGAAGACTTTTAAAATTACAAAAAGCAATATATCAATATAAATTTACCATTTAAAAAAATGGTTAAAAAGGGCGCTAAGAATACGTTCTTCTCGAAAAAAACTTGTACCAAATTAAAAAGTAAAATTCAAGTGTTTATACTGTTTTTATACTATTGTACCAAAAATGATCCAAGTGATGTACTATCTTTATTAATTTATATTATTAATTTAAATACAATGAAACCTAAGTGATATGCATCTTTTTATGTGTAATCATTTATATAAAAGATTTGATATCAACGACAACGATGATAATGATGATGACGCTGATCGACGATGACGACACCGGGAAACGACGAAGCCGGACGTCGACGACGACGTCAAATGATTTCAGAGGACGCCGGACGGTTCCGGGCGACGCCGAACTATACACATTGTTAATATCTTTTATACGAATGACAATACAAATAAATAATATTACTTAATAGTTTATCATATTTAAATAATATCAATTAATAATGATAGTACCACTTGAGTTTTACTTTTTAATTTGGTACAACTTTTTTCGAGGCGCGTGCACTCTTATATAATTTTTTTTATCTTATAAGTCGCATTATAAATGTATAATTCTAACACAATACAAAACTTAAAAAAGTAGAGTTATTTTTATTGTATATGTTATAATAGCGCTATCATCTACAAATATATAAACAAATATGTAAACTTACAAATTGATGTTTCTTCAATCTTAGAAGCATTTTGTCTTGAACCAGAAGATCTTAGAGGCTTTGGAGGCTTTTTTATGCTTTCCATTAGTAACTCTCTCAGAGTACTTTCCTTTTGTAATGGTCGTAATCGTCTCTCCGAAGCCTGTATACAATAAAGTATAACTATTTTCTCTATATATGTTGGTCATTGCAAAGAATATATTACTGAGGCCTCGGTGATCTAACTGTGCTCGCCCGAAAAACGAGAGATCCGAGTTCGATTCCTGGCCGATGTAATATTTTTCGCAATAAAATTATTGAAACTTATCAGCATCATATTATTAATACCTTCTAAAATGCCTATGAGCATTAATATTATTAAACTTGCTTGCCAATTTAATTTGTAAAATTACCGCTCTTGTGTTAACATTGCATTTCAAAACTGAAAATAATAGCGTTTTTCATTGGCAGAACTAGTGCGTACTCAGAGCACTTTAAAGCCATTATATACACAAATCGATGTAAAGATGTATGTTCAAGAAACATACAGAAACGAGTTAAATCACGAAATTCTCAATATTTTATTTATTTTATTTATTATCTATTTGATAAAATATACATTGGGCATTTTATCAATTAAGATATCTTATTTTTACATTCAGATTAGAGTAGTGTATAACGGCTTTAATGTGCATACCAGTTCTGCCAATGAAAAACGATATTAAATTCGACGCGTAGTTTGCAGGATTGGACATATCTTCTGTATGGATTATTTTGGAGACATGAATAAAATTGAAATAATTATATTCTTCAATACGATTTAAACTCACCTAAGCAGAACAACAAGTTACTATGATATCAAAATGATATCAAAATGAGTCCAAAATGATCATTAAAAATTATTTTTTAATCATTTCCGATTCATTTTAACATTATCATAACATGTTCTGTTTGGACAGCAATGCCATCTTATTTAGATAGAATTGATATAATTTTGATAACTATACTATATTTTATATAATATAACTCTACTATACAGATGGATATTTTTGAAGACTTTCAAAATTGTACATACGGGACATAAATAATTTAATACACGAAGATGCACGTGAATTTGAACTTGCTTTAGATCAGATTAATCCAAAAGTACCGTGATCTCGTGCAATCAAAAATCAAAGTAGAGCATGTGACGTCATTAATCTTACCTGAATTTGGTTCAAACCCACTGCAAACGAAAATACCATTCGGTAGGCATTTGTGTCACCATGTATACATTCTTAAAAGTCCTCAAAAGTATCCATCCATATACATTCCTAACGCTAGATAAAAATCACATAACGTATTATTTCAAATGGATAATTAAACAGACATAATTAGCACTGAATACAAAAATGCAGATCCCTTTTCTCGGATTTTATGCACGCAATCATGTATCTTGCCTTTTTTAAAGATGGTCGACTTCGAATAAATTCAAGAATAATGGCATGCGCGTCCTTTCGTGACGACGTAGGTGGGGTTTTCCTGAGACGATACCGTCTTGCCCTGATATCATCCATTAAACTCTCATAAGGTGTCAGCTTGTAGTCTACGAGACTTCTTTCTTCACGCGAAGACATGCGAGAATCCAAATTAGCTTCTACTTTCTTCAACTTCACTCCTCGCCTGAGCTCGCTTATAACTTGAACCCAAAACCTAGCCTAACAAAACATTTAAAAAAAGCACTCTGATTAATATCAGATAATGATAATCATTAAAAAATATTTGCATTATATACTTATAAAATCTACAGTACATATGTAGTGCACGCGCGCGTGCGTGTGTGTTTATTATACAGAGTGCTCTGTAACTGGTGGTACAGCAACTGAGTGAGCATTCTAAATGAAATAAGACAAAAATGGAGAATAAAATTTTTTTATATGAGTGTTTTTGAGAAAACATTTAATATTCGCCCAAATACATGTGCACTGAACTACAATTAACTATATCTAGACTTAAGGGAATGATGAAGTAATGTCCGAACTTGATCGATATCAATAATACAGACTTGTTTTAATTTCAGATCAAACATATCGATAATACTGATATCTTTAATTCATTTCTAACATTGTCGTTTTGTCTCATTCAAATGCACATATCTATTTTTATCTAACATTAGCGATCTGGCACCTACTGCTAGAAACAATTACTGTTCTGTTTATCATTCTAAGTTTTTGTTAAGTATACGTATATTTAATTGATCGAATTTTTTATGTAATCTTTTGTGTAAAAAAGATTATGTGTAGTGAATAGCTATTATTTAGAAGGATTCTTATAATTTTGACAAAATTCTTTTGTTGAAAAGTTGTATGTCAAAGAAGAAGAACTTTGTCTATTAGCTCTAATATAATACCTATCCACTAATTCTAAATAATGGCTATCCATTACACATAATTTTTTTTACAATCAACAAAAGGTGACATAAAAAATTCGATCAATTAAATGGTAATTTTAACAAAAATAATAATAATAACAATAAAGAAGAAATCAAAAGAAGGAAGTTTTTCACAGTACCTTCCTAATATATTAGAGAAAGTTAAACATTTTCTTAATAAAAAACCATATATAAAACTGTGATGTGACGTCCTGTTTTGAGATCGAGTGAATCTTGCATTCTCCCGGCTCGTGAGGGTCAACTTTCATACGCAGTTTTAATTTCTTTAATTTTGCAACCTTTTGCAAGAATTTTGACTAGCAATAACAGCTGTGAAGATCGATGGCTGTGTTCTTTTGACCCAATATACATAAATTTTTTTACAAAGTCTTGATTCTTCCCTCTCTTTATCATTTTTTGAAGTGTTTGTATATAATTTTGATCACGCCTTTCATGTGAGAATGAACGGTCGATTCATTAAGTTCAACGAGCAATTAGTCTCGGCGTTTTTGCCATGTAAGTTATATTTCATTACTTAATTTTTATTAAAATAATAATAACAACAATATTCGAGGCTAATGAGAGTCAGCGCGGAAGAGAACGCAAATTGCTAGAATATAAAAAATACTCTTTACTCCATTTGATGTGCAGGTATTCTTCTTTATTCTAAATTCTTGAACGTTTCAACTCTCTTTGGAGTCCTCATCAGAAATCTAACATATTCTTAATTTATATTGATTTAGCAATCAGCCAAGGTAGAATTACTCACAGGTTGTCAAAACTGTAGTGAATTCTAATTAAAAAACCATTAACTTATGAAAATCTTAAATTCACCTGAATGAGCAAAGATCAACTCACCTCGACAGACGTACATTAATCATGTATATTTCTTATTTCTAATAATTAGAGTTATTCTAATAATTAGATTATTATTTCTAATAAAATTAGACTAGTATCAATAATTCTTCTTTTGCATAATTAATATTTTTAAAAAGTAAATAATTCATTAATATAAAATTTAATTTGTTCTAGTACTTACATAAACTATCATGCTACATGCATTCATGCTCAATTTATATTAAATTCATTTCATTCATTTTAAACGAGATGTATACTAAATAAAGTTAAACTTAATAATGCATTTATAGTGAAACAAATAACTGTTATTTTATTGATACAAACGTACTTGTATAGCTCTCCAAATTCTAATGTCCGTCTATAAAAATAAATGCTAATTAACAATTTTATTTGTAAAATTATACATAATTATTAGAAACAATATATCATTTACATATTGTTTCTATATCTATCTTTTTTTAAGACATGTGGTAAGAAAGATATCAAATTATTTAAAATGCAAGATTAAATATGCGTTTTTTTATTCTATCACATATACTTCAATAATTTGTAAATCAATAGCTTTTTCATAAAAATATAAAACACTAGTGTACATTTTTTTATTCATCAGAAGAACTTACCCAATCATTGAAATCCACTGTATTAATGTTCTGCAATGAAGTTGAGGTACGATCTACATTATTTGGATCAAACAAATCTTGTGATTGTTTGTTGACGACTACTCTCTCCAGAAATTGAGAGAGATTAAGGGCCTCTTCCACAAACACTTGTATTATATTTCGATAATAATTATCAGCATTTTCGTGCAAACTTTGAGCATGCTTTGCACACATCTGAAATATAAGCAAAATCTTTGCAATGTCCTTTAATAAGTATGATTTTACACAATCTGTCACAAGAAATTAAAAGAAAAAATTATATTTATTATGTTTACTAAGTAGTTAAATTAATTTAACTACTCAAAATTTTGACTAACTTCAAATTTATTTTACTTTTCTTGATTATTAATTGTTTTATCAGACTGTAAATCGTATCAACACATTAAACATTAAAATTTAACAAATATAAATTTACTTGAAGAATAGTCTTCAAGGTACATGTAGGATTATCTGTGTATGATTCGGTAGGTTTCGGCATCATATAATCCTCTGCATCAGTGTCACCAGAATCTCGTTCAATGCCTTCATCGTCAGTTTCTTGTAGACGTTCTTCACCTTCATAAACTAATGATATAATCAAATAGCATATTTGTTAGTTCTGCTTAAAATAAAGACTAATATTAATTATTTATTAATTTAAATTTTTATTTAAAAAAAAACGCAATTAGAGACATTACTAAAGAAAATAAAGCATATAAGAAATTTGTACCTCGATTACAGTTTGTCATTGATGTAATAAGAGCTTCTAGGTCTGGTAATAATGCTATTTCCTCTCCTGCATTAGAACCAAAATCCAAGGCTTTAAAAATTGCCATGCCTAATGAAAATACCAC
>NW_017305884.1:681761-693774 GCF_001594115.1 Trachymyrmex septentrionalis
ATATGTATAATTTATTGCATAAAATACGATTGAATATTTCATTATAAAAAAGACACAAAAATATATTTAACGGCTTAAATAATTAAAATCAAATAATAAAACAATAAAGAAGCTAAAAACTAAAGAACAATTTAATATAATTTAAACAAATATTTCGAAGCATGAAGTCATTATCAATAGGCACGTTCAAGTTGACAAAGTAGCTAGTCTGCTCGCCGAAAAGAAATGAATAATTAGTTGTTACTTATAAATCCAACCAAAATCACATTAAAGTCGCTTAGCGAGTAGATTAGTAACTTTGTCCATCTTGAACGCGCTTAATGTTAACAAAACCGATAAAAATTCAAATTGAGGCATAATTGAAGTCATGTAATATTACAAATTATAAAAAATAAACAAATCAAGACTATTCTTCGCACTATAAAAATTTTTTCGCAGAAAGCTCTTATAGATCTGATCTTTATAGTAATATTCTTATAATCAACGTCGAAGACTCTTAATATCAACGCACAAACACAATACAAGCATAATACATAAATAATGATCAACCTGTTGTTAAAACGTGATTGTTGATAGAACCAAATTATGTGGTTGGTGTAACACGACTACTAATAATACAATAAATATGTACCACCTCTAAAAAAATTAAAGAAATGAAAAATATAATTGAGAAATCAATATGTCACAAAAATAAAATCGCGAAGAAAAATTTTTGTAAAGAACAGTCTTGATTTGTCTAATTTCGACAATTTATAGCATTACAACTTCATTTATGCGTTAATTTGAATTATTATCGGTTTTGTTAATTGATAATAACTCCATGTTAATAACAAATGTCAAAACATTTGTTTAAATTTATCAAATTTGTTGGGGCACGTAACTTCTTATTGATTTATTATTTGAATTTCATTATAAGTTATACATTTACCTTCTCTTCCGAAATAAGAGGTGGTTTAGAGCCTGTAATATAAGTTACCTTGTTAATTATCTTTAATATTATAATATTATAATAATAATTTATAATTTCTAAACTAAAACAAGTTTACATGATTACTTCTAAATTCCAGAATAAAACGGTCACCTGCTAAGTTTTCAAGCCAAATATCTCCATCTTTATGAAGTATAATTTGCGAGAGTTCTGATATCTCATAGAACTTATTTTCCGTTAAGCGTAATAGACCATTAGCTATCTGATAGCACAATGCCCATGCTCGTTCTTGACTTAAAGGACTATCAAATATTAATAGAATATCCTGGAGATTTAAACAACCACACGAATCTAATTTACACTTAGGTCGCGCTGATGCATCTTCTTTTCTGTTTACTGCTTGTGGCTCTTCAAGAACTGTAGCTTTTTCCTTATTACACTCTGTACTGTTTTTAGAATTCGACATTGTGCAATTCTTTGTTCTTTATTTACAGATATTATGTCAATTTTATGTGAATCTGTTTACTATTCTTAGAAATTATTTTATACATAATCTTTGGTATTGTATAGAATGTCTTGTGTGATACATCATTAATATCTATGAAATTGTTTATGTTAATTAACATATATTACATCAGTATATTCATAACATTGTATCAAATGTTCATAGTTCATATTAGAAGAATTATACTTTTCCATCCATAAAGAACGATATTTTTACTTTTCTTGCAGAGTATTTTAAAATAGTTATTCTAAATTAACACAGAAGATACAGAAAAAATTGTATATTATAAATTGTGTAATCCCCAGTTACCTGAAATATAATAATAGTACATAGACACTTCATGTACACATCTTTATACAAGATGTTAAAAAAAACCATTCATTTTACATGATATGTAGTACATACTATACTGGGTAAAAAAGCCTTAGTAAATATAAGTCAAAAAAATAAAAAGTTCTGAAATATGAATAATTTTGTATATTAGTATCATAATTCGTAACTGTCACACACGACGTGAAAAGAGAGAAATTGAGATAAGGATAAATATGCAGTATAATACCTCCACCTCCGATTTTCTTGTAATTCGGTAAATTTATGTTTCCACGCATAGAATATATTCTGAGAAGGAAAATCGTCACTCAAGTCAAAATTTTTTGATGTTGATAAGTTGAAAAATGATAGTTTAATGATATTTTACAAGTCTACATGCTCTAAGGAATATATTCTTTCTCGGAATATATTCTATGCATGAAAAGGTACAAATTTACAAAATTACAAGAAAATCGGAAGTAGGGGAGAAGTTATATTGCATATTTACTGAGATAAGTAGCACTGATAATCTATTATATTTGATTGAGAGAATTACAAAGAATGCTACAAATACTTTGAAGCATTCTTTGATTGGTCAATTCGTAAAATTCTTTCTTCTGATTGGTTAATCAAATGTTTCAAAGCATTTGTAGTGAGACTTTGACTACACCCACACCTGTGAAATTTTTCGTAATAAATAAGATATGTACATATGGAATTGAACGAAAACCTTCAGAATACAATTTATAAATATGGAGGTAAATCTTCAACATCTCGCACGTAGAAGCTAATAAGTTAGTTATGATACAAAACTGTTTCCATCTCGAAACGATTTAGCTTTCAACGATAGGCTTTCAACCTATTTTTTATTAAGGTTATTCAACTTACAATCAGTACAGTGTATACTATCTATTATATAAATGCTGAATGATTTTTTTAACATCCTGTATAATGTGTTAATACAGACTATCTCTAATCAAGTTATAATATAATTTAGAACCACGGAATGGAAATAACGCGATACATATTATGCCGTTATAAGTTTTTTTTTTTTAACAAACTAGTAACAGTGTTACTTGTTTTAGTAACTGTAACAGTAACATACAGTTACATTTTTTTATTAGTAACGATACTTAACGAATTTTATAGTTACTTTTATCGTTACTATTTATTACATTTTGAACATATTTATAACATAATTTTTTATATATTCAATCTTCAATCTTTGGCCAATATTCATAATACGTTCTTACTCCAAAACTATTTTAAATAAATCTTAAAATTCTAATATGACTCTGTGATTGGTTCATGACATTTTAAGATTGTTATAAACGTTTTAAAATTGCAATTAAGATAAATATCCTAATGACTGACGTTTAAGCATAATTTGTCACAAATAATACAATTTATAATACCAGAAAAGTTCGTAATATTAATAAATATCTCTGGTCCAGACGTAATCTCGTAGGGTATGCAATAAACTGTTTTTATAATTTTTAACAAAAATAAGACATTGTTAATATAATTTTTGACAAAAATAATATATTATTAATATAAAAATTAATTTAAATTAATTATCTTTTGTCATTAAATATAAATTTAAAAATTGCCACTATTTTGTCAAATCATAGATGCAAGCTCTTCTTCAATAAATTTTTTTAATATAAAAATATTTTATTTGGTCTACTTTTTATCAATTAATAATCAAATATAAAAGTTTTCTAATATCATCATTGTTTGTCACTTTTATTAATATCTGAATAAAAAATATTGCAAAATTTTTAGACTGATTTTTTTTCAGTATTAAAAAGATAACAGAAAAATAACGAATCATTATTTTATAAGTGACGATAATGGTAACGAGTTACTTTTGAGAATCAGTAACTAACAGTAACTAGTTTTTAAAAAGTAACTTTCCATTCCTTGCTTAAAACAAGACAATAATACGTCTGATATTCTAATTTATTTCTTAAAATTAGCAAATAAAAATATGTACTTTGTGTATGTGTGTGTGTGTGTGTGTTACACAAACGTGAATGTGATGAATGTGATTTCACAGAATATTGCTAAAAAAAACTTCAATAGAAAAACATAAATAGGAATTAAATAAGGGATCAAAAATATTTCATAAAAATTTCTTATACTTTTTACGTCCATTTGTTCACTTTATTTAAATAAAATATCAATATTTAAAAATATTTGAAACTGATGTAATTTTTTTTCTTTACAAAATTTTATAAATAACAATAAATTAAATAGCAAAATGTCAAATTTTTGAAATATTGAATAATCAAAACAAAAGCATATAAATTTCTTTTGTAAAATATTGTTTTTTAAAAAGAAATCTAAATACTAATGTTACAATTTTTTTTGTTTCATTTATACACATATTAAATAGATAAATGTTTTTTCCATGAACATGTTATTCTTTGTTCTAAGATATTTTCTAATTATGTATCGTTTTGTAACTTCGTAGAAACATATATTAAAAATAATATCTTGTATGTGTTTAATTTAAAAAATGAAAAGAATATGCAACATATGCAATTAATAAAATATATACCCTCTGCTACTTATAACTAATAAAATACTAATCTCGAAAACAGACAATAGAAAGTATTCTGTGATTTTGTTGTGCTATAATATCACACATAATACGTCATACGTAATTGTCCAATTGTTTGATACGATTGAGGAATATCAGAGTATATTAAAGTAATTCGTGAACGTGACTTGATGATCACAGTAAGTATATCAAGTGATTTAGTACGAATATAGTCGTATCAAGTGCTCGATGTAAATTAGATAAATATTACGTACGTAGAAAATGCTCGAAGATTCCTGTCTTCCAAAGTCTTCCTCGCCGATTTTAATAAAATTAGGCTCATTCGACGAGTTTTGTACAAAATGAACGAACTTGACAAAAAAAAGTGTCGCTCTACTCCGTGGACCGAGATATTAAGCGTTAAAATTGACAACTATTAAGGTTAGGAAATCTGTCAGCTGCGAAATACTCCAACGCGAGCATGTACTGCGGACGTTGCGGTCACGTTCATTAGTCGCGTTGTCGCGTTTAGTAGACTCAACTGTTGCGGAGCGAATCCGTGATGATCTAAAAGCATACACCAATAGCAGCGAGCGCTCACGAATCCGCTCCGCAACAGTTGAATCTGTTAAACAGTGGCTGCGTTCAGCGGACTCAACAGTTATGTGAACGCCTGCTGTTATTGGTATATTCTTTTAGATCATTCAATCAGCATTTTAGATTTAAAAGAATACATCAACAGCAAGCACTCACTCAACTATTGAATCCGTTAAACGCAACCATTTATATATTCTTCTAGATCTAAAATTTTGATTGAATGATCTAAAAGAATACACCAATAATAGCGAGCACCCACTCAACTGTTTTGTTCGCTGAATGCGCCTATTGGCTGCGTTCGGCAAAAAAAAATTAATTCGTGAACGCTCAGTGATTCTTTAACATGATTGGTTCCTACATTTAGATCCAGTAAAGTACTAAAAGTAAAAATCAATCAAAAACCAATCGCTCGGTGAGCAAGTTGCATTCCAAAACTCATCGAAAAAAATTTTGCAACTGTTTTGTCCATGACTGTAAACAGACGGGACGTTTTGATTGGTTAACTCGTGACGACGCGATGCGTTCCGCGCTATTATGAGCATCGACAGTATCGACGCACATCACGTTTATTTTCAATACTCCAATTTTATCGACAGTTTCACAAAATAAACGTGATACTTAGTTCTCATATCGCAAAAATGGACATTGATGTATACATACACATATAAGCGTTGAAATGAAAAAGATCAGCATAACCGCTTTCAAATTTCTCTCTGAATAAAGTCTATGCTCTCATCACTTGATTCAATTTAGTTCGCCATGTCCGCGTTCAGACATAATGGCGCTGAAAATCGTTTTCTTTTTAGAAGGTGGACCCTCTTGCTTTTCTTAAGGCTATTAAATTTTCTGATGCAATCATTTTGGAAACAGCGTGTGGCAGTAAGTTGAAATTAATTTGTTCAGTTTTCCGAAGTTCTTTATATCGCTTAAGTTTTTGTTAAGCAAAAAATTTTCTTCATTTAAGAGGACACTCTACAATCAGAAAAATGACGGAAGAAGATTCGGTACGTAAAATATAGTTTACGAATTAAGTTGAATATAAATATGTGACAGGACATACTGGGCTGTTCTAATTCAATATTTTCTATTGGAGTAATACATCAGGCTTTACTTTCTTTTTTGTTATTTATGAGGGATTATTATTATAGAATGATATTTAGAAAGCAAAAGAAATTCCAACCTCAAAATTTTTACTTATTGGAAATGTTAATTATTTACATTGAAAGGTTTTTTTTATAATAAAGAATCAACATTATAAGCTATTTATATGTTATATTTATCTTTGTTTTATTAAAACGTTTATTTATTTTTAATAATATATGATTTATATTGTAACTTATTATCATTCATAAAAAAATTTCTAGGTATTTGATCCAACCTTGAAAAAGAAGAAAAAAAAGAAGAAGACTGCTTTCGATATAGATGCGGCTTTCAATGAAGGAGGCAGTGGTGGTGATGCATCTGAAAACATTGTTGATAAGGAGAATCAGGAACCTGAGCCAACAGTGGTGGAAGATGACGAGGCATTGGATTTGGAAAATTTTGGTAAAAAGAAGAAGAAAAAGAAAAAAGCATTTAACTTAGATGAATTAGAAGCAGCTTTACCTGATACAAAGAAAGAGGTAAATAATTTTTTAAAAATTTGTATTCAATATATATAATAATTTAAGCTTATTTATCATTAATTATTCAATTTTTATTTGTATTTTTTAATTACAAATATTTTAATGTATTAAAAAAATGATAAATTATATTTAGCTATGAACATTATAAACAAACTAGAAATTATATTACTAGAATTATATTAATTTTATTATTGTTGTGTGTAATGTTATTTCATAAATATCTTAAACATTTGTGAGATAAGATTTAATTTATAAAAATAAGAAGATTTCATAGGAGGAGCAAGAATTTTTTAAGTATGGATAATGATTTTTACTGGTTAGTTATAAAATATTTTAGGTAAATTACACTTTGTTTTTTTGTATGTTATAATAAATTTAAATAAATGAAAATAAAGACCTATAAGAGTCAATGAGGATGTCAATACATAAAAATTATAAAATTTTAATTATTCATTATTAGATTTACATTAAGAATGTCGAGATGATAAGAGATAAAACAAGAAATTAGCAATATTTGTAAAGATTTTGTTATTATATATTTCGGCTTTTTGAGCCCTTTTTAGATATTCAAAATAGACAAATTAAACAGAAAAATACAATTTCCTCATAAAATTTTCTTATACTGAATTAATCAAGGAACTACAGAATTGATCGCAAAACAGTCAGAGGACTACATGGAGAAAAGTAGTATACAGAAGATTTAAATAGAAAATAATCAAATTTTAGAATTAGTGAAAAACTCACAAAATAAAAATTTCTTAAATAGAGAAAGATAAGATAAGAAGAGAAAGGTAAAATAAGGAATTTTTATTTTGTGACTTCACGACTCTAAAAAGATAAAATAAAGAATTTTTATTTTGTGACTTTCACGACTCTAAAAATTTGACTGTTTTCTATTTAAATCTTCTGTCCATTACTTGCAGTTATAATGTTCATAATTTCCAGAACTTTTTTCCACACGATCTTCCAATCATTTTGAATTATTCTGTGGTTTCTGGATTAACTCGACATGAGAATTGTAAAGATATGTAATAACGAAATCTTTTTTAATTATTATTTAATTATTTCGCCGTATTAAATTCTAACTTGAATACAAAATATATATTGCGCAAATCAACCAAAATTAATTAATGAAAATTACTCGATCTCGAGAAACCAAAATTTTTACTTGGAATATCCTAGAATTATCTATTGAATTAGAAAGATATCGCTGATACCTTGTATAAATAAAATAATACAAATAAATATGACTTCCATTCCTTGTTTTTTCATATTTGCGAGAGGAAAGAAGATTGCAAATATTTGCCATTTTAAAAAGTGTATTACAATCTATAATATACTAGTTTAGTAAGACCTGGATTGTTTATCTTAAATTTTTGGGAATTTTATTTATTTTACAGGAACTTGTAGAGCAGCAGGTCGAAGAAATTGTAGTAGATGATGATTTTGATTTAGATATGGATTTCTCAAAAACAAAGAAAAAGAAGAAAAAGAAGAAAGATCTCGATGAATTAGTGGCTGAAGAAGAGCGCAAGGAGATTGAAGACAAGGAGAATGGTATGTACCAATAAGAAATGATTTTTACCAGTATGTTTTTTGCATCTAGTTGTTTATGTTATCCATTATTTGTTAACATGCTGCACTGAATCTGAGCGAAGTGCAGAGTATGGTAAGACATTATGCTTGATGTACTTTAATTACGTCAACTATGCACTTAATTATTCCTGCACTTACGCATTTTATGAATAGAATATATAGAATAGAATAGAATTTATTATACTTCAGCATACACTGCCAAGAAAAGGACTTGGTTTATACACATACAGCCTTTTAATTCATTCATTTATCCATTTATCTCGCCTCTCTCTGCGCGTTATTATCCATTACTACATTACTATTTTTACCATTTCTTGCTATATTCAGTTTTACCTTGTATATTCTCTTTGTATTCTTTTGTTCATACCTTATCTGCTTTTATTCTATATCTAATTCTAATATTGTAGACTAAATTAAACTATTGTAGACTAAATTAAAATATCTAGAGACCACAGCTTTAATCACAGCTTATAATCGTCATCTGCTTGTTATCACGCGCTTTTATTTCTTTTAAAATTCACTATCCATCCTTATTGTCTCTTACTGCTAATTGCATCACTCCTACAAACTAATTTTCCATTGCCATTACTTTTCCTCTCTAGATCATGTATTCCTTCTCTCCTCTTTTTTTTTTCTTAAAACTTTATCATTATCTTTCCATAATTTTCTTAATATTTCCCTTTTCACCTTGCCTAAATCTTCATCATCTCCTTAATATCCCTTCTTCCTCCTTTAATTTAATAAATCTTTCTTTTATCATTGTGCATTCTTCCATATATTACATACAAGTTATCATTTCCTCCAAATTCCCACATCTTAATTGAAACAGAGCTCTTACCTTACCCCCTTTTTTCCATTCTCCTAAGTTTTCTTTTCTCAAATATAACGTATATTTCCTGTTACTCCTAACTCCTTGTATCTTTACCTTAAACTCGTTGTACCTTGCCTTAATTTGCTACCTTCTCACTGCTTCTGTATCTCCCTTCCTCTGTTTAACTCATCTTCAAAACATAATACCAGAATAACAAAACTCTTCCCCTTTTCCCTTCTTTATCTATTCAATAATTCACTATTCTCTAATTTTCGCAAAATCTAAAAATCGCAGCTATCGTAGTTGGCATCCGCTCATATGCACGCCTTCTAAGTTCCATTCTTATATATTTTATAACAAAAATAATTTTAAAACATCTGAAACTGATTTTATAGATTTCTAAAAAATTAAATTTTACTTTTAAATTATAATTTACATATATCTCTGATGTAATTAAAATAATGCCTAATTATAATTTGTTTGCATGCTTTGATATATACACGATGTTTGGAAAATAATGATAAATCTTTCGCATAAGGATAGAATGGACTAAATTGACAAGAAAAGTCCTCTACTATTTTGCAATTTTCGCAATAGTTAACAAGATATTAATTGCTAAACATTGCCGAAAATTGGTCTAATAATTTTTTACTTAAATACTATCAACTTTACAGAAAAACTGCAAGAGACAAAAATTATTTATTTTCTTCTCATATAGAACTCTACCGTAGAAAATACGGTACTAAAAAATTCTGAAAAAATTAGAAAAAATTCTTAGACCTTTATAAGGAGAAAATAAACAATTTTTGTTCCTTGTAGTTTTTCTGTAAAGTTGATAGTATTTGAGTAAAAAATTATTGAAAACTAATTTTAAACCAATTATTAAAAGGCAATTTTTAGCAATTAATATCTTGTTAACTATTGCGAAAATTTCAAAATGATAGAGAACTTTTTTCTCAATTTATTCTGTCCCTATGCGAAATTTATCATTATTTTCCAAACACCCTGTGTGTGTGTTATATATTGTATATATATATATGTAACGAATAAAAATGAATATTGTTTATAATTATATTAATTAGAACTAAAATTAATTCTTTAATATAATAAGAAATTTTATGAAATACTTTTTTTAATTTTGATAAATTATATACAAGAATGAGATCTTGTGTATGTGTAGATGTATACGTATATGATTAAATATTTTATGATTAAATGCTTTTTTAGTATTCTCTATACATTAGACATTAAATAAAAGAAAAACGAAGTATGTATAATAAATAAAACGATCGTGAAATAATAACTTTAAATAATTAAAAAATTTATGAACTAAAAAATCCACAATCTTTGTGAAGTAAAAAATGATTTATACTGTATTAAGACTCCTAACTGGTCGCCGCGGTCATATTGAAATCATGATGTTATCAGTCATAAGTAAGAAATGATACACTGAAATTTCTTGCATGCCATTTGTAAGTAAAAAGAATTTGAATAAAATAAAATAATGAGATCGCTTCAAAGCATTTGTAAAAATGAGCAGAAGCTATCTTTATCTTTCTCTCTTGATAGTAAATAATCATAAAAGGCATGTAAAATCAACATAGACTTGCTTATTTTTATTTCACGTTCCTTTCATGATTATTTATTGCCCATTTTTACAAGTGTTTTAAAGCAATCTTATTATTATTTTGTATTATTCAAATTCTCTCTTAAATAATTTAAATGTAAAATAAATAATTTCCATGTGTGAATTTATATACCACATATATTATGTAGTTATTTGAACTGCGCGCGCGCTGAATTGGTTTTTTGGATTTATATAAACGCATTTATACCTCTGTAGTAATATCACAAATTAATTTGACAAGCCATTTAATAATTTGATGCTCAATCAGATATCCTATTAGAAAGATGTTAATGTGCTGAAAAATTGAATAAATTTATTGCGAAAAATATTACTTAGACCTCGGTAGTCTAAAAACTTAGAACACTCGCACGGAATTCTAGTTCGACTCCCGGCTGGAGTAATATTATTCGTAATAAATTTATTTACAGTTTTTGCGCAATGCTTGGAGTGGGGGAAACGGTACCGAGATGACAAATGTTATAATAAAAAAATGTGATACAATTATTCGCATTTGGTCTAATTTGGAATTAATTTCATAAATAAATTATTGAAGTATAATTGATTTTATAACGATGCGAATAAGGATTTTATTCTCTTTATTTCAATGTAACAATTTTTCTTTAAATCTGACGTTATTATAATGATTATTTTTGGTTTCTACGAAAGTAAATACATAAGAAACGTAGAAATAAAACAATCCCCGAGCGGTAGCGGAACCCTCAAAAATTTCTACCCTACTTTCAAATTGTTAATTTCCATTTATGCTTGATCAATTGTAATAATCACGTGTAATGATTAACAGTTTTTTCTATCATAATTTAGTATAGATAATTTAGTTTAGATAATACAAATATGTTCGTTTTTCTCTTTAGTGGAGGAACCGAGTTTGTGGGTGGGATCGGATAGAGATTATACATACGATGAATTACTAGTTAGGGTGTTTAATATCATGAGAGAGAAGAATCCCGATATGGTAGCGGGTAAGAAACAGAAGTTTGTTATGCGTCCGCCACAAGTAGTACGCATTGGAACGAAAAAAACATCTTTTGCTAACTTTACCGAGGTATGTATTATAACCAAACTTACAGTAATTTTGTATGCTAATAGCTGGCAATGAAATAGTTTATAATTTCAAGACAAAAAGACAAATTTATATAATACCAATTATTTAAATGAATATCAATGAGAATATAAAACATACAATATTGACGAATAATGACATAAATCAATTGTGTAAAGAAATAGTTGCTTCAAAATAAATATGTTATATATCTATTAGTTACAAATTGCAAAATACATAATTTTTTTAAATATTCTCATCATTTTGTGCATAAAAATATTAAAGTACTATTATAAAAAAATTAACAGTTTACGAGATATTTTATATTTTATATCAGTATATATTATCAGTATACATATACCAGAATAAAGTATAAAATAACTCAAAAAAACTATTTTTTTATATTTCTA